>NW_025855986.1:0-4434 GCF_002878395.1 Capsicum annuum | reverse complement strand
AATGATTTTTTAGAAATATTATTGACTGCTAAGTTATACATTGACAAATATACTAACCGTAAATATTAGCGATGTCATTAAGTAATATTAGCGAATAATATTTTAATATATATTTTGACAACTATACTAAGTATTAGTGTATTAATAATATTTATAAGAATTATTATTGATTTATCAACATATCTATCCATTTATCTATACTATTATAAAAACATGAATATAAATGTTGGTTGACCAAAATATACTTCAAATATTGAAGGACTTTTATACTCTAAATATTTAAGTTAACTTAAGAAAAATTTGTCAAAAAACACCATAAAAATAGTAATATCCTAATTTACTTTGGTCAGGAAGTATTCTAACCCAAAACTTTTTTCAAGAACTCGTATTCTCACAAAAAAAAAATATATATATATATACGGTCAAAGAATTAAACTAAATCATTATCCAAAAGATAAAAAAAAAAAATATTAAAGAAATACCCCTCATAATACATATTATCCTAATATACTTTGAGTGGTGTATCATAATCCACAAATGTTTTCAAGAAATCAATTTTTCAGCGGTAAAATAAATTACAAAATTCGCCTTTTCAATAACTCTAACTCAACAATGTAAATTTTTTTTTACATGAATTTACTTAATCATTAATTTGCAACTCAGATATAAGGATGTTCACGAGTTTTATATCTCAACTCTCCATTGTTATATTTACTTAGCAAAGGTTTTAGTAACAGTGGTTGATTTACAATCGAAATTTAAAAAAAAAAATGAAGTACCAGCTTATACCGACTTCTTTCCTTTTTAACTTGTCACAATTCACATTATAAGAGTCAATTTGACAAATAACTATAAGAAAAATACTATAAGGTTTAATGTGATTATTTTTATATTAATATGATGAAAAAATATGTCTTATAAAATCGGTCAAGAATCAATTTAGCTTTTAATGATATTCTTAATAAATATTTCATTAATTAAATTAGTATTGATTTACCCATATTTTAATACTAGGGGGTGGGGCATGTGTTAGCATGGGCTCGACATCGATTATATTTAGAGTACTATTTTAAAATTTAAAAGTAAATATTCAAAATTTGATACCAATTAGATGCTAAATTATAAGAATATATGATAATTTGGGAGACTTTTTAAGTTGTTAACTATTATAATTTATAATATATTTTTTTGTAATTTTCAAATAATATGTGTTACTCTCCTTGTCCAAACTTTTGTGGCTTTGATAGTCAATTATATTTTTAAAATAATTTAAGTTTTTAATTAATGTAATTTATAATACTTTTCTTCTATTTCAATTTAAGTGGCACTGATATAATTTTCAAGAGTCAATCAAATATTTTATATCTTTTAAATTTTTAAGTTGTTAATTATTATGATTTATAGTATTTTTACGTACTTTTTAAAATATATAACAAATTAATTTTTGTGGGGATATTTTAAATTATTAACTATTGTAATTTATAATACTTTTTATGTAATTTTCAAATAATATACATTACTCTCCTTGCCCAAACTGTTGTAGCATTATAGTTAATTATATTTTAAAAAGAATTTAACTTTTTAATTATTGTGATTTATAATACCTTTTCTTTAATCTAATTTAAGTGCCACTGATATAATTTCAAAAGTCAACCAAATATTTTATATATTTTAAATTTTTTAAGTTGTTAATTATTGTGATTTTTAGGAATATTTACGTTGTTTTTTGGAAATAGATAATAGATAAAAAATAATAAATTAAAATGGAGGAAAAAAATGAAGCCAAGGAAAAGGACCAATAAATCTTTAAATTTTTTAAGTTATTAATAATTTTGATTTATAGCTTTTTTTACGTATTTTTTTGAAATATATAAAAAAAATAATTTATTTTTAGATAGTCTGTTAACTACTATAATTTATAATACTTTTTATGTAATTTTCAAATAATATATATCACTCTTCTTGTCCAAAGTGGCATTGAAAGCCAATTATATTTTTTAAATAATTTAAGTTCTTAATTATTATGATTTACAATACTTTTTCTTCTATTCTAATTTAAGTAGCATAGTGCTTAGATGACCATAATAATTAATTATGGGTGATATAGTAAAATCATGATTGAAACAATGAAGCATACATGTCTTAAATGACTTACAACAATTAATTAGAAGTGATATAGCAAAATTACTATAAGAAAATACTTCTGAAAAGATTAAAATCAGCTTCATATAAGGCGTCAAGTTTATTTAAAACATCAAGAGTTAATTATCATTTTATATCTATTTTATCTTTTTTATTAATTATGATTAATTTTTTAATATTTAGATGACTTATAATAATTAATTAGCGTTGATATTTAGTAAAGTTACTGTTGAAGTAGCCGAATTAGAGATGTCATAAATGTCATAAGATGTCACATTAATTTAAAACATCAAGAGTTAATTTATCCTTTTATGTCAATTTTATCTTTTTTCATTAAATATTATTAATTTTTTAATGTTACATGACTTATAATAATTAATTAGAGGTGATATGGTAAAATTACGGTTGAAGCAGCTGAAGCAGACACATCATAAATATCTATTTTACTTTTTTTAATTAAATATTATTAAATTTTAATATATAAATGAATTATAATAATTAATTAGGGTGATATAATAAAATCATGGTTGAAGCAGCAACTGAAGCATATGCGGTAAAGCTAGCTGGTTCAACCAGTGCCATCATAAATATTTATTTTACTTTTTTATTAAATATTATTAATTCTTAATATATAAATAACTTATAATAATTAAGTAGGAGTGATATAGTAAAATCATGATTGAAGTAAATAGCTGAAGCAGACACGTTGAAACCTGAATATAGAAATAATTATATATCAAGTAGGTGTGTAAGGATTATGGGTGAATCAATATATAAAATGGATCATATTTTAGTAAATATTAAAATGGCAAGGATTTGAATTAAATTAACCCTCCAAACAAATAAAAAAACGTGGCTTAAAATGACAAGGGTTTGGGTTAAATTATTTCTCCAAATAAAAAAAATATGGCTTAGCTTGTTCCTCCAACTCCTTCCCAAACATTATTTTCCACCATTTTTTCCCTAAGTAAAGTTAATCAATTTACTAAAAATTAAAATTGTAAGGATTTCGTTCCCCCTCTTTCTCCCATTATTTCCCACCATTTTTTTTAAAATGCATTTCATAACAGAGTTTGGGTTAAATTATAATTTCATAAGTAAACCCTACATTCTAGTTTGGGTGTTGGTTGGACTAGGCAGAAGCTCCGACGTCACTATGCTGGTCGTTGGGTTGGATTTCAATAACCTCTCTTTGCTAATTTAGTCGTTGGGTTGGATTTCAATAACCTCTCCTTGCTAATTGATACTCTTTTTTCACATTAACCGTAATTTTCACCTTTTTTGATTGAGTAACTACATGCCTTTTTGTTTGGAAATATATTTTACCCAATTTTTGTTTTGGGTATTTTTAGAAACGGTAGATATGTTTATTCTTTGTCGTCAATCTAATGTTTTTTAGATTTTTCCGCAACTTTTTATATTCTATTGTATCTAGTCTCGTGTATTCTATGTCCTCTTTGTGATATGATATATCCTGTGATAATGTATAAGTTGTAGATCAGGATAGTAAAGGGGCAAATATGGGCAACTTCCTCTGTTTTGAGCAAGACATAATTTGAACTTTATATTTAGTGTTATTGTTTGTTTTCTGTATATAATTGGTG
Source organism: Capsicum annuum (assembly GCF_002878395.1). Taxonomy (NCBI): domain Eukaryota; kingdom Viridiplantae; phylum Streptophyta; class Magnoliopsida; order Solanales; family Solanaceae; genus Capsicum; species Capsicum annuum. Next base: position 688 of record NW_025855986.1, on the reverse strand, counting down.
GTCATTATGACTGTGATGTTGCCAAATACAAGTTGAACATATTTGGTGTTCACTTCCGATTGAAACAACTACAAGTTTAGCTTTGAACATACAAAGATTTTTAAAAGCCAAAATGTCATGGATTTTAGCTAGTATTTTCTCTTATAGACTTCTGCTTTAAATCTAAAAGTCAAAATTTGTTTCTACTAACTCAGCACATAGTTGTTGGAGAATTTTGCTCCATAAAAACCATCTGCAACAAATATTTTAGTGCATCAGGTTCTTATGGGATTGAAACTATCCCTTTTGAGGAAGAACAAGAAAGCTTATTGTTACCAACACAACATGAAAAGATTCACAACTACTCTCTCATTTTGATCCTTTAAGCTTACTCCTAGTTTACCTAGGTAACTTAACAGGCCTAGTTGCAATTAATAGAAACGAAAAAAATTACCAGATCAAATAATTGATGTTAGGCTTAGTACATAATTTCCACAGAGGTAGCATCATTAGACCGAATTCTCTCAAGAAATTCAGAGAATGTGATTAGCTCTTGCTTTCATTCCGGACACAAATAGGTCCTTCCAACCTGGAAGATGGTTTAACTCAATATCATGATGTTGTGCCAACATTCTTACTTAATGTTTTGTTACCATTAGGCATAAGAATATGCTAGGAATTAGATAATAGTACACTGTTACAGTGTTGA
>NW_025855985.1:0-1218 GCF_002878395.1 Capsicum annuum | reverse complement strand
GTCAACTTACATTTATTTTTTTAGTTATATGTTAAAGCATCTAGCGAGTTGATTAAATTCTATGGTGAAACTCAACCCTAAAGTCAAGTAAATATATTTACAACTGTCTAAGGTTTATTTGAATGTTATAAAAAATGACACCATTTTTGAGGTATGAGATTTTATAGTTCCTTTGTGAATCGCTTGTGTTTTGTCATGGTTCAAATATATGTTATTTATTGTTTATTATTTTTTAGGTGAAAACATGAGTCAACTTGATAGTTACCCTGCAAGTTATGAAAGGAACTTTAATAAGGAAGATAACTTGGGTGATGTTGGACTATAAAATTTCATTCATCTACCACCAATGTTAGGGACTATGGTTTTATATGTTACTAACACAGTGCTCTATTTGTTGCAATGGAAGGGGTAATTTAGTGGTCATCCATAGGAAGATGAAAAAAACCATCTCAAGAACTTCATTGATGTTTGTAACCCCCTTGTCATAGCAAACATCACCCAAGAGTCTATCTACTTGTAGTTATTTCCTTTCTGCTTGTGGGGGAAGATATGACTTATCTGAGAGAATTTCTTGAGGGGTCAATCAATACATGGAATAAGATTATTGAGGAATTCCTTGACCATTTTTTTTGTGCAACCCTGATGCTCCAACTTGGAATGAAATCACAAATTTTCATCAATTGAATGGTGAGTCTCTTCATGAGGCTTGGGTCTATTTCAAGAAAAAGTTGCTTTATTGCCTAACCCATGTACTCCCTGAGAATATATTGCTAAAAATGTTCTATCTCTTCTTGGGTTCATTAAATAAAATAGTAACAGATAATCTTGTTGGTTGTTCTTTGATGAGTCAAGCTGCTAGGGTGGGATTGGATTTTCTTGATAGAATGACTAACACAAATCATACTTGACATACTCGAGATCCTTAGGTAGTAGTGGTTCCTCCCCCATCCCCACAAAGTACCCAAGAGAAAAAGAATAAAGATAAGGAACAAAATAAGAACATAACAAAAATAATGACCCAAATGGATATTTTCACTTACCATATGCGTTTGAGTTCCAAAGTGTAAACGCTATTGCTATAAAAGGGAGCCAATCATATGATGATAATGATTTTAATTCTCCTATGAGGAACAAATAAAATTCTTGAGTAATCAAGTAGGCAGGGGCGAGAGGGCAATAGATGAAAATCCCTCAACAAACCATTGGTAATAGCTGGCT
>NW_025855984.1:0-1499 GCF_002878395.1 Capsicum annuum | reverse complement strand
TATAATGGAAGAATTATCAAAATTTGTGATTGCGATGATGTTGTTCCAGTTTTCCCTTTCTTGACCAGATGGTCTGTGACTCTATTTTTCTCCCTTCACTTGTGCATAAGAGGTGAAACATTCAACTATATCATCAATAATCTGCATTCAAAGATAATATTACTATAAATGGGATTATCATGTATAATCATGTTTACAACTTCGGTAGAATCAGAGTTGATTTGTATAGGGTGGAGTCCAAACGAAACTGCTAGCTTGAGTCCTTCCAGGATGGCTAGGAATTCAGTTTGGATAGGGGAGGTATTGTGAAGGGTCTTGATGTACCCAAGGGTCTGTTCCACTTGGTGGTTTCTGAAGACCCCCTATCCCTCTTTACTTAGTGTGCTGGTTTATGATTCCGTCAGTGTTCAACTTGTAGGTTCCAAGTGAGGAGAGGGGGTTTCCCAGGTGGTGAAGCTGGGGGTGGAGGTGTGATTCCATTTGTGTTCAACTTGTAGGTTCCCAGTGGGGGGATGGTTGTTCCCATTTCAGGTTTAGGATGGTGGTGAAGCTGGGGGTGGAGGTATGATTGTGATTGTGAGTCTTGAAGTGGAATACAGTAGCCATGTGGATAGCTGTGTGGTGGTCAATTAGGAGTTTCTTGATATTGAAGAGGTTATTATTCCTGTTAAGCCAAATACTCCAAAGAGCTAATCCTCAATTTTGCCTTAAGGTGGGTCAACTAGACCACTTCTAAATCCCCAAAATGCATTCTAAGTCAATTTCTACCGCCGCCTAAGCTATGGTATCTAAATCAACTCTTAGATGTATATTAAGCCACCATAAGCCCTAAGGTAGATATTCTACTCAAGCACTTACTAAGTCCAATGAAACTAAGGCAACCTTCTCTAGTATAAGCAACTAAGGCCAATTTACTCTAAGTATAAGCAACCACCATGAGTATTTCACCTAAGGTTGAATATTATAAGGCATTCTCATGCTAAACATGAGTGATGAAGTCTATTCCACCTAAGATAGAGGGGAGCAAGTCAAGCTTTCCACCTGTAAGATTCACATAGCCTAATTAGTCCAACTAACCCAAGTCTAGCATCTCATCAATCCAATACTTAAAACCCTACCCAATCTAAAAAATTATCTCAATTATACTATAATATAGCTCAATCTAACAAGGAATAAGCCTAGCCTACCTCAAATCTTATGTCCCAACACAACCATCTATTGAAGGGAATATCTTTGATATAGGTCCAAGTGGTGAGCTAGTTAGCAGTGTTGAGGTGATTGGAGTCAAAAGAGTGGATGGCGATGCTTTGGTTAGCTAAGGATGCAAAAAGTAGAGGTATTTATGCAGTGGAAGAAGAGATGGTTGATTTCTTCCTCTTAGGTGTCACAAAAGTGGCATTGGCCGTTGGTAGTTACCCTTATGTGATATAGATATATCCTAGTTTGGAGTCCATTGTGATGAAGCATCTAAATGAAAGTTTGATTTTGTTGGGGATTTT
>NW_025855983.1:0-3494 GCF_002878395.1 Capsicum annuum | reverse complement strand
TCTCCATTTGGTCCACAATTTGTTGTAATTTGTGGATTGTTTTGGAGGGTGTATTGGACTGTTTTGTGGCTGTTTCGTATTCCTCTTGTTTGTCTTGTATCAAGTAATATATTACATATTCACTTAAATTAAAATTAAGAACTAATTAAGGTTGTCATATCATTTTTTCGATGAAATTATTGTAAAATCCTGTCATAGTGACATTTGTGATGGTTGAAGTAAAGTTAAATGACCATGGATGAAATGAATGAAAGAAAAGTGACTTTTGCGTAATAGATACGAAGTTAAGAGACCATGGATGAAATGAATGAAAGAAAAATGACTTTTATGTTATAGTTACAAAATTAAGCGACCATGGATGAAATTTACCCGTTTAATTTAGTGAATACCTAAACTACTTATTGTCCAAAAACCCCACCGGAACTTTTTATTTCAATACCTCGAGTACCTAAGTTTTCGATGTAAATAATAATGTTGGCTCCAAAATGTAGATTACCATTTTATTATTGTCTATAGTTGGTAAAGTTCAGTTACTTTAATGCGATATAAAATAATTTAGTGATTTACTAAAACTACTACTATTTTTTTTTTAATTTAATTTACAGGTTAGTAGCTTCTACACATGGACATATACATACCATTTAATAAGAAGTTCCTCTATGAAATTGAAAGCAATAAAATCAGAGGAAAATGCATTGAAGAAACCAAATAAAGATTTATTAGATGCAGATGAGAAATCTCATCTTCTTCAAGATGATCGTGATCCTGAAAATCAAATTGTAAGTTTGTTTTAATTTTTTTTTAATTTCTCGTCTGGTGTTTGATGTCAGTTTTAGATTCGATTAAATTTGAATTTGCCCGTTGTAGGGTTCATTTTTGCGGATAGGGCTCCGACATGAATTTTCCCCCTTTATTCAGGTGTGCAAATACGAGATGAAAGAATTACAACTATTTCATAACGACTCATATTAAAAAAAGACTTAAAAATATATAAAATCATTAATACTCTTAGATATTCGTGTAACCCTAAATCATATTACTAGAGTGAAATGAGAAGTTTAGCCACTTTAATGTTAGTAAAATGTACCTTGACACTTTAGTGTCACCCTAGGAAAAGTTAGTAGTGTTTTTTCTAAACACCCCTCCCTAGGAGCTTTGCTCGTTTTTTCTCGTAACTCAAACTTATAATCTTAAAATTGAAAGTAAGGAATGTTTAACATCCGAGCAACTCTTTGTTGCCAATTGTAGTGAAGAAAGTTCACAAAGGACGATTAAATAACTATTTATTATTCTTTATTACTCTGCATATTTCCATCAAGTGTTGTTTTATTTCTTAAGTCATAGGCTAGGTGTAATTCTAAATTGTGACCAAATTTATTGCGATGCACTTCAACGACTTCACAGCGGTTCTATTATCCCTCTGAACTAAATTTTAGTGTATTTTTGTCAACCTTTTTAGTTGACATGGAATTTTTTGTCAATCTTTTTAGCTGACATGACACCTTTAACGTGGATCTCATTTTATGTAATAAAGGTGTCATGTCAGCACAAAAGGGTGACAAAAATACGTTAAAACTAGATTCAAGGGGTATAATAGGACCCATGTGAAGTTGTAGTGTGTCGTAATAACTTTGACCATAATTTCGGGGGTATTGAATGCTTATCTCTTTTTTTTTCAACACCCCTTCCTAGGAGCTTCGATCGTTTTTTTTCCCTTGATGACTCGACCTCACAATCTTAGAATTGCAAGTGAGAGACGCTTACCATCCGAACAACTCCCTCTTATGAGCTATAGTTAAGAAAGTTCAAAACGGGTGACTGAATTTAACTCTTAATCATTCTTTATTACTCGGCATATTTCTATCAAGTGTTGTCTTATTTCTTAAGTCATTGCTCAGCGATGAACGAATGGCTAGGTGTTATTATCGCGAGTTAATTTCGCCATTGAATGTTTTATTGTCGCTAGAGAAATCATTAGTAAATTAATTTTAAAAAATAATAATTCATCCTATAATAGTTTTAACTTGACATGGAGCCAATCAAGAAAGAGGAAATATCACCATGGGGCAAAATAGCAGGGACTTTGAACAAAATTGTTGAGGAACTACTGGCACCTCCAACAGTTGCAGCAGTAAGTTATGTTTTTACTCGCGAAAAATGTTCGAAATATATTTAAACTTTGACGACAATTGCTGTAATACGTCTTAAATTTGTGGGGATTCTATGACCCTTCTAAATTATTTTTTTTTTATTTCTATGACATATATTTGCTTTGTCGGACCACTTCAGACCCTTACGCACTCTATGTGTGTGTATTCACGCAGTAGTCCAACTGGCAAATATATGCCACAAAAATACTGTGAAAAATAATCTAGGGAGATCATAGGACCCCTGCAAAATTGAGGCGTGTTATATAATAAATCTTGTAAAAATTTAAGTATATTTCAAACTTTTTTTTTTTCTCTTTTTACTCCCTCTGTTCCAATTTATATATTGAAAGTCAAACAAAAGAAATTTTGATCCAAATTTATTTGTATGTCTTTTAAATAACAACAAACAACAATAACATATTTAATATAATCCTACCAAATGATCAACGGTAGTATGTCCTTTAAATATTACAAATAATTTATTAATTCTTGTGATTTATTATATTTTTTATGTACTTTTAAAAATGATTTTTTTTTTTTTTAAAGATTGTGTGTTTAAATGCACGATCAAAATGAAGAAGTTTAATTCAATCTTGTAATAAGTTGAACCATGTCATATAAATTGGGACAGATCGGGAGTAATATTATCAATCACTTAATGTTAATTCTACATAGATGAATAACAATTTTTTCTTTTTACTATTTTTATTACCTTATTGATTGGTAATAATATAATCCAGATTATAGGACTTGTATTAGGTTCAGTAACATGGTTGCAAAAACTGATTATTGGTAGCAATGCTCCCCTCAAGAGTAATTCAAGATTCTGTCAAATTACTTGGGTATGTACCATTTACGTTCTTTTATGGAGTTTCACCGTGAAAACAAATTTAAAATATCTCGATTTTTTAAGTTTCTATATGAATTATCAGGTAACAAATTTAAAATATCTCGATTTTTTAAGTTTCTATATGAATTATCAGTTGTATGAGTTTCCTATCTGAACTATTATCGACTACTTATCAAACAATGCTTTCAACTATCAATTGTTCACTTTTTCTATGTGAAATATCAGAGTCATTTAGGTAGGAAAAGTAAACAATTGACTGTTGAGATGTGTTTTGATAAATAGTTGGTAATAGTTGAATAGAAAAATCAGTATAAAACTCAAAAACTTGGGACATTTTTAGGACCTTAAGTTTGTTTTTGACCAATTAACTCTTCTTTAATTTATTCAAATTGATTAAATCAATATTCAATTTTTACTCTTGCCAAAATATGATTCACATCTTAATTGGAGATAAGCATTCAGTACCCCCCTCAAATTATAACAAAAGTTGCTAC
>NW_025855982.1:0-3471 GCF_002878395.1 Capsicum annuum | reverse complement strand
AAATTAATTTTTTAACCATGATATTTTAAACCTTATTTTTAACCATGACAAGCAACCGTTGTGAAGATTATATCAAGAACGAAGTTCAAGCACGTGATATGAAGAGAAGACGGATCAAGTGAAGAAAATCAAGCCAAAAAAGGGAGATTTGTTAGGGTTTTTGCCCTAATTTTCTTACTATATTTAAGTTTTATTTTTTCTTAAAAGAAAAATAAAAGTTACCATAATTACAAAGAAAAAAATAGAGAAAATAGTCTGTTAGCCCCTAACCTTTAGTCGAAATCTCAACTACACACTCAACCTTTTAATGTGACCTATTACCTCCCTGAACTTATTTTTATCGAATTTATTACCCCCCAGTTACTGACGTGTCACTGGACGTGACTACACGCACCCATAGGCGCGTCAGTTGATCTTTTTTCACTTTAAAATTATTATTTTTTGATTGCCACGTCATTATTTTTAATAATTATTATTTTTTCTTAATAAATATTGGCTTCTTCTTCTATTCTTCTTCTTCTTCAATGGCTTCTTCTTCTTTTTCTTCTTCAATGGTGCAGCTTCAATGGTGAAATGCCGATGAACAGTGACGGCGCCGGAAAATTCAAAATTTTGTCGACTTTTTTTTTTTAATGAATTTTACGTAATTCGATTCAACATTTTGATTCAACATGTTGATTCAACGTTCGATTCAGCTTCACGTAATCAATGACATTCGACTTTTTTGATTCAACATTCTCATGTAATTCGAGTTCTTGGATGCCATTGAAGAAGAAGAAGAAGAAGAAATGCCATTAATGAGTTCTCACTTGAACTAAAAACTTCGATTCAAAAAACTTGAAAAAAATTAAGAATTTGAATTCTTGAATGAGGAGATGAGAAAGATGATAAATTAATCTTGAATGCCATTGATTAGTTCTTGGGAATTAACTTGAAAAAATGTCACTGAACCCGAATTAACTTGAAAAAATTTAAGAACTTGAATTGTTGAATGAGGAGATGATGAAGATGATAAATTAATCTTGAATGTCATTGATGAGTTCTTGGATGCTATTGAAGAAGAAATGTCATTGATGGGTTATTGGATGCCATTGAAGAAGAAGAAGAAGAAGAAGAAGAAGAAGAATTGAAGAAGAAGATCTGAAAAAAGAAGAAATGAAGAAGAAGAATTGAAGAAGAAGAAAGAAAAATAATAATTGACATTGATGGGTTCTTGGATGCCATTGAAAAAGAAGAAGAATTAAAGAAGAAGAAGAAGAAAGAAAAATAATAATTGGGAAATAATAATGTTAAATTATTATTTTTTAGAGTAAAAAAATAAAATTAAAAAATGACGTGGTAATGACGTGGCGGCGTGTGTATCACACCACATTTGCAATGACTGGTTGTCAGTTTTTGGGGTTTAATAATTCCACTTTAAAATAGTTTAGGGAGATAATAATTCCACTTTAAAATAGTTCAGGGGGTAATAGGTCACATTAAAAAGTTGAGTGTGTAATTGAGATTTCGTCTAAAGTTTGGGGGGGGGGGGGGATTTGTCAAAAAAAATATAATTCTTTTTCTTGTTTAGGTAACCTCTTTCTTGGAGGAAAAGTTTTGGACATTTATAAATAGAAGACTCCTTTCTCATACCATAACACAATAGCATCCACAATATAGTCTTTTAAGATTTTCGTTTAGGGGGAGAATTTCTCTCTTATTAGTTTTATGTTTTTTTAATATTAGATTTCATATGTAGGCCAATTGGTCAAATCATATAATAATATTATATTTTTTAGTATTATTTTTGATTGTCTGATTTATCGTCTCATAATTTGCAACAATTAGCTTCTGCATGACGCCCTTTCGATTTCAAACTCAACAAATAAAATCTCCATAAAATTAAAGTATATCATAGCAAATTTGATCATAATCAAGATGTTTTACTCTTTAAGTATTTATTAGGACAAGAGCCACATGAATAGAGTGGACCAAATGGTAAGCGCAAATGCTGCAACCAAATAAGTCCACGCAAAAAGAACTGAACATTCTTCTTGTGCCACATCAAATAATTGTGTCATTGTTCCTGCAACCATATAATCAAACCATAATCAATTCATTAATTCTATCAGTTATCTAGAAAAGATAGATAACCTGTTGTAACATGTTTATTCAAAATATGAAGTTTATGAATAGTGATATAGCTCTGTATAATAAAGGGTGATCTGACAAATATTCTTCATCAAAATATTATGTTATATGTATAAAAAAATTATATTGAAATATATAGACGAAACAAAAACAAGAACAAAAAAAAGCTAAATATCTGCGCATGAATCATTAATTTCTACTGAATCCATACCAATGTATATAACATCTGCCTAAAGCCGGAGCTAGGGTACCATGAGGGGGTTTCGGACCTAACTCATTTATTCGTAAAAATTACATTATATATATAAAGTGTTTTAAAAAATCTTTTATATATATATATATATATATATATATATATATAGTAAATGCAAAATCGCGTTCGCTTCTTTATATGTATAGTATTTTTTTTAAATTATATTTTGAATTTCTTTAATGAAACGTACGTACCGATATTTATGGCTGGTGGCAGGGTGTATTGAATCATGAGCACAAATTTATAAAGGGGATTTGCTGCTAGAAATCCAAATTTGGCAGCAGCTTTAAGAACAAGAATACCAATGAGAGGGCTGAATTTATATCTCACTTTTGTCTTTCTCAAACCTGTAAAAGTTTAAATTTACGGCATTCAGAATCAGTTTTAAAGTGAGTGAATTATAAAGAAGTAAGAAAATGATATGATAAGATGTCTCAAATGAGCATGTATGAGTTGGAACAAATGCAACAATTCATAACACTACAACCTATATTGCTCGAACTTTTCAAAAATATTACCATATCCGAGTCAAATTCTTCAAAAATATACTACGTACTTTTGAAGCATCTGATAGACTTATATTATATGTATACACATATTGCAAGTTGTTTTTCCATTACCAGGTTATCTAAGCGGTAACTACGTATAATTGTCCATAAAAACTTGAACCATTAACCTAGAAAATACTCCCTTTGTTAATTTTTATTTGTCACCAAAGAAAAATAAATTGATTGACTATTGAATATAAGCTCGTTATAAATAGAAGGTTATAGATAGTTCAAACGCACTTAAAGTTAACAATAACCAAAACGCATGTCGATCTTGACACCAACAAACCTTGATCATACTTTCAATTATTCATATATTATGGACAACAAATGACATGTGTCTTACCTTGGGTGAGGTTGCCTCCTAATATTAAAGTGATACATGGAATAGTACCATCCCTGCATTAAGAGGAACACATACAATATTTCAAATAAACAAAAATGTGAAGAAGCAAGAGTTTGATTATTAGCCATCAATATCAACGAACTACGACCAAATTTGCTACGACACATTCTAATTTTATGGAGGTCCTATTATCC
>NW_025855981.1:0-3007 GCF_002878395.1 Capsicum annuum | reverse complement strand
ATTCAAAACCTCCATTTTTTCCTCAAAAACCGAAATACTTTCATCCCTAAAGAAGTGTTTCGCCGTACCAATGATTTGGGAACTTGAAAATTTGAAAAAGTGACAACCAACCACGTAGTGCCACATCATCACTTGTGTCAAATAAATTCATTTCTAAAATTGGATTTTCTTAGTTTCTAATTGTTGTTTCTAGTTTTAATTTTGTTTGTTCTATCCCAAATTAACAACTAGTAAGTACCTACTATGGTAATTAGATTAGACTCCATTTATTTCGCGTCTTCGATTTTTGTGTGCTTTTTTCGTTTTGGAAATCATAGTAGTTTGTTGGTCGAAGTCCATATATTATTTTATTTGAGTCATAGCAAATAAAAATTTACTCCGAGCGAAGGCATATTAACCACTCAATTCACTTGCCAAGTATTGCCTAGTATTCAATACTTGAGAGACCAAGTATGAGGTGAGATACGAGAGTTAGAGAGTTGGTGAGGATATTTGAACTAACTTATTTATTCATTTTTTAGTTTTGCTTATTTATTTTAGGTAAAATGGCTTCCAATAATTTTGATACCACATTTGATCATATCAATGCTAATTGAGATAGTTTCATTGAAGATATATGCTAAATGCTTAGTGCACTAAATTCTAATTTTGGGATAAGTGATGAAGAAGTGATTCCAAAGGGAAACATTGACATACCCGCTTCTAATATGGAGCATGAGGGATGATATGATGAAAAACCAAGTGAAGAACACACTTTCCATGATCTAGAAGGAAATAAAGCTATCTTCTACACCTCTAGAAACTTGAATTATTGTAATGTGGCTAGTAGTGGCCAAAGTGGTGTAGTTTTTGATTTTATTAATGAAGAAGTGTGTGAATCTTCCTTTTTTTAAACTCTTGGTGTTTTTAAGTTGCATAAGTAACAAACTCATATTGTGAGTATGCAAGCACTAGTTGATCCTACAGATGACACAATTGATTATATTCGTAAGAATGATTTTTATCCATCTAGTTCTAGGACTTATAACTTGAATAAGGTTTCATTACCAATTGACAAGAATATTTATACACTAGTTGACCCTTACAAAAACTAAGGTGAGTCTACGTTGGTATGTAAGTTTCCAACAACTAGTGAGGATATGATGGAAGAAATGGATCTTGTTGATGGAAGTCTTCAAGGCCATAGATCATCGTTCTTGAATGTTAATCTTCCCATAAAATAAGTTGCTTTGGGTGATTGTAAGTATGAAGCCCTAGTAAAAGGAATGAGTAACTCTGACTTATATCCATAGCTACTTCATCCATTTGATCCTGGTGCACTGGTAGGGTGGGGAAGGGAATATCTTGGTGTGTATTCAGTTTTCCTTGGTAATTACCTTATCCTTAACCTTTGTACTAATCATACTAAGTGTTTCATGGTTAAAACAAAGGATTTTTTATTGTATTTCAAAAGTGTACCCCCTCGGCATGATGCCTTCACACTTGATTCCTTCCTATAATACCTACTTACCTGTGATGATAACATTGTTAATTTTGAATTGGTATTATGTAGAGGTAGTACGTTTGATGTCTGGATTCCTTGTTTGAGTGATGATGATACACCATATTTGAAGAGGTCCTTTATAGAGGTAATGAAATAAATGTATCTTATGGTTCCTAAGCCAAAGGTAATCTTAACTTTTAGGTATAGTGAAGCCGTTAAGACCATTGTAGTTTCCTTATCAATTGATATTTTCCAAAACCACCTTGTTTTTTCCATACATAATAAGCTCTTCATGTCACACACAAAGGATCCATGGATGTATTTCAAATGTGAACAACCTTGGCATGTTGTTAAATGTGATGGTCTCGAGTCGCACTCCTCTTTTCTTGATGTCTATCTTAGCCAAGTTCTTTATTATACTTGTAGTAAGTTTTTCGAGATCATAATAAAGGATTATTGGCTATATTGAAAGTGTACCCCCTTGGCATGGTTATATCAAATTTGGTGCTATTGCTAACCCTCCTACCATAAGGATATTATGCTTGTTTTCTTCTCTCTTTGGTGCTTCTAGATGTTTATTTGAGGACAAATTCTTTTCAAGATGGAGAGGATGATACAAGAATAAAGACCAAAAAAGATTACAAGGCATTATCAAAGGTTCAAGCTTCGGATTGAAGACCCTTATAGAGCCTTTTCAATGCTTGTTCATGCAAATGGGATCTTATGAGAGGATGATGCCTTCAACCAAGGGAGTATATTTATTAAATCATGGAGAAGATCTTTTAATACACTCAAATACAGCTTTATTACACTCTAAATGCACCTCAATTCAGGGATATTATAGCGTTTTGAGACTCCCTTTTCATACTCCAAAGAAGCACCCTTCATTCAGGGTATTTTAGATGTTGTCTTGTAATAGTATAAATAGACCCTTAACTTTAATTTTTCATTAGAATTTGATGAATTGGAACAGAGAATTACTGTTAGTGTAGACTTAGTGTTAGATTGTAGTCTTCTCCTTCTCCTTAAGAGAGGAAAACCAAAATTTGAACCCTGAATGCAATTGAAATTTGTTTTTACTTTTATTGAGTTATTTTGAAAGAAAGGTGTGCTTGAGGAAGTGTGAGTCCTTTGGTTCACCTAAGTGTGTGGTTTGACCTTTCATTTGTGAGGTGTGATTGGAGATTTGATACTTCTTCTTTTTTTAATTAACTTGTGGAAGTAAGGGTCACTCTACGATCTTTACATTAATGCAATGCTTCTCCTTCATCTCCTTTCTAGGTGTTGTTTTCTCTTTGTGTGCTTGGTGATTTTTATCTTCTATTGTAAATTTTGTATTTTAGCCTTCCATTATTTTATCATTTGGTATCAAAGCCTTTGTTAGGATTTTTTCAACATTCCTAAATTTTGGTTTTAGCGTTCTTTTTTAGAAAATCTCAACAAAAAAGAGTCAAAAATCCGAAAATCCAAAAAAAAGGTGTTATCTTATGTGATTGTTGTAGATCCAAAATTTCCAGGTTAGAT
>NW_025855980.1:0-1505 GCF_002878395.1 Capsicum annuum | reverse complement strand
GAGGCATAAGCCTATCATGGGTCGATCCCAGTTGATATGTACTGGAGGCAGCCTAATGGTCACAGTACACTACAGTAATGATTACAAAGATGATAAGAACAAAGGTAAAGTGATTGAATAAATACAATGTACAGGTTGTCACAAGTTCTAGTAAGTGTGGTCCACTCCTATTACGATTTATTCACTTGTTTCTGATTTCTATTGAGCTCTTATATCATATGTGATTATCTATAGCTTTGCATACTCAGTACATATTTATTACTGACGTCCCCCACGGGGGACCTGCATTTCATGCTGCAGGCATAGGTACCTCAGCTCAAACACCGCACAAGTAGGAGCCAGGATATCCAGCTACTTTTGGTGAGCTCAAGTTTGGTTCGGGGCTTTCTGTGTCATATCCAGTCACTTTTGGTATTGCATAGAAGTTAGTTATATGGCGGGGTGTGTCCCAACCTTAGTTAAACTCTGTGTATTGTCTAGAGGCTTTGAAGACCTAATGTACAGTTAAGGTGGTATTTTGTTAATAGATGTGATGGCTCCAACGGCCAAGTATTGTATATACATATATATGTGTGCTCGATCTTATACATGTGATTATTTCTTTTTATATACGACATAATGTTGTTCGAATTTTGGGTTGTCATAGAGCTATGCATGGGAAGTATAAGGGTATGAGCTGGTTCTCCCGGGCCTCCTCGGTTACGGGTTCCAGTACGCCCCAATAGGATTTGAGGCGTGACATATCCCATAGTCTGGGTTTGGATAATTACACACTATTTTGTTATATGTTCAAAATTCATTTGACTCAGGGTATACGTTGGACGGTTGGGGTTAGGTATTGGGGGTAGTCCTTGATCTGGGTTGGACTTGGGATGCCCATTACGATAAGGTCCCAGATTGGGTCGGGTTGGGTCAAGTTTGTATCAGAGCTTTAGGTTTTTGGTCAATTGGGAGTCCACAAAACTGTGTCGAGTAGAGTCTCTTTTAGAAGAGTGTAGCACGCCACACTCATAAAGGAGAGGCTATAATGTATTTAGGAATGTTTCACTTTCTTGGTATCTTGTTTCAAGCTGCAAGGTCTAAAGTCCTTTCTAATCCTTGTCTTTTCACTTTTCAGATCATGCCTCGACGATCTGAAATATAAGAAAATTCTTCTGTCCTATCTGGGGATAATGTAGAAGGGAAATAGGGGATCCATACTTGGTCAAGGGGTCCGTTCCTAATAATCTTCGAGTTCCTCTGATTACTCATAATCTGTAGAATTCTCAAGCACGGTGAAGAGAATCAAAGTATATTTCTGATAATTAAGAAGTTGAGTACATGCTCCTACTTATAGGAGTTGAATACTGCGTAGTTATAGAGTCCTAGACTACTTACAAGAGTCCTAGTTACGCTAATATTGAAGACTTAGATTTTTATCACTAGGCAACTACATATACAAGTAGATGTTTACTACTACTACAATACTAGTACAATTATAGATACAAAGCATAGGATAACTCTAA
>NW_025855979.1:0-1119 GCF_002878395.1 Capsicum annuum | reverse complement strand
GAGATATTGTAAGACCCCAGAAGGTCCTAGCTCAACTCAACTTACTAGTGAATGTTAAAGGGGCCCAAAACTTAGAAAATTTCACCAAGTGTTGGGACTTAGTCATTTCTAAAGCTCCTAAACTTCGATGATTTAATTTTTAACCTTACCAACCTTAGAACATTAATTTTTAAGTTGATTCACAATCAAGGTTGATGATAGTACATCTCGGGTGAGTTTTGAAATTTTAGAAAGAGTGTAGAGGTGTGTTTGGATCACCAAAATAGTAGCATCCCGCGATATGCCCACAGAGCAGGATCGATTTCATCGATAAGGGAGCCCATGATATAGCTTGCATCGTGTCCTCCATCGCGTGGCCCCTTATTTTTTCAGCTTCTGTTTTCGCGGATTTAAGGAAAATTGGGTCATTTTCCCTCACCCAAATTTGTCCAAAACATAAACTTAAAGCCCCCAAGGAGCATTAGTTGCCCCATTATTCACTCATTCTCTCCAAGAAAACCCTATCCTCCCCTCAAGAACACCAAGAACTCTATTAAACTTTCTTATAGATAAGCAATAATTTTAGTTTCCTAATTCAAGAATTCCAAAAAAGCTTTCAAGATCATCTCCAAGGGTTTCCATTCAAGCTTTCTTCATCAAATCAAGCCTATAAAGGTATGTGGGGTTATGAACAAGGGTATTATTTCACCCTTGTGCCCAAAATTTGCATAATTTTAAGAGTTTATTTACTTGTTTTGAAGTAGGGTTCATACCCAAGTTTCTATAATCTTGAAGAATGTGATTATCATGAAATTTGAAGCTTTTAGTATATCAAGAAGTGCTTATATTTATGTTTTTAACTTACAAGATTTATGCTGTGAATAAGATGGCATTATCTTTATTCGTTAGTGCTGAAGTATTTCAAGAATCATATTTAGTATGAAGTTTTGTTAAGAATTGACATGATTTTAAAGCATGGGTTTTATGCCCAAGTTGAAGTATTAAAATTTCTAGAAAATTATGCTTGTAAGCATTCTATAACAAGCTTATATTCAGATTTAGAGTAAGAATTGATATTTGATCCTCAACTAAGATATGAAATCCACTATTGTTATTTTGAACATAGCTTACAGTAAAGAG
>NW_025855978.1:0-1240 GCF_002878395.1 Capsicum annuum | reverse complement strand
TATGAAATAGCTATAAGAGAAGAATTTAGTAGTATAACAATAGAAGACGAAGAGCAAAATAAACAGAAAGATACGAATAGGAATTTATTGTTAAAATTAGCAATATGTAATATGTGCTATATAGATGAGTATACATGTGCATTTAAAGAATATTATTATCAAGGAACATATAATATAGAAGACAGCAAAGAAATAAGAAAATTATATTTTAGCAAATTACCTGAACCATTTAGTTCAAAAATAATAAAGAGTTGGGATGAACCAAAATAGTAGATACCCTAGGAGCAAGAATAAAATTTTTAGAACAATGGTATAGAAATCTATGTGAAAAATAGAGAGAAGAAATAAAAATTGAAAAAACATTAATAAGAAATTTAGCATGTTGCAAAGATAAAATAGCACCTCAATTTGGATGTGAAGAAAAATATTATAAGAAAATAAAAAGACATAAGAAATATAAAAAAATACAACAAATCAAAATATAAATATAAGAAACCAAGAAAAAGATATTATGTAAAAAATTATAAACATAAAAAGAAATCTATAAAAGAATGTACTTGTTATAATTGTGGAAAATTAGGACATTTAGCTAAAGATTGTAAATTACCAAAAATTCAAAAAATAAATAAATATCAGAAATAAAAATATAAAATACAGAATATATGCAAATAGATTATATAGATTATGAATTAGAAAGTGAAAATAGTATATATGAAATTTCGGAGAATGAAACACATAATGAAATAGATAGTGAATTAGATAAATCAAATGACTGAAGAAAATATAAAAATGAACCAAATAACTAAAGAAGATATTAAAATAATAACAAAGGAAGAACATTTAAATGAAGAAGGAACAGATCAAAAAATAATATTTGACAGTAATATATTTGACGAAATAAAAGGAAAAGAGTTAGACTTAAGCGTAGAAAAAATATTTAAAATACCAACAATAAAAAATATATTAGTAGAAAAAAGAAAGAATAGTACGTAGTAAGTCAAAAAGAACATGTAATAGACTGTAGATATGCAAAAGGAAGAGCAAGTATACCACTAGTGACAAAGAGAATAATTAATAAAGAAATAAACAATATAAAAAGTAAAAGACCCAATAAAATATGTACATCTTGGAGGAATAGAAATATTAATTAAAGCATGTTTTAGAGAATGAATAGATACACCAATAGAATTATATTTAGCAGATGATAGAATTATAAAGCCTATAGAAAAAAGTATAATAA
>NW_025855977.1:0-1664 GCF_002878395.1 Capsicum annuum | reverse complement strand
ATTTGTAGTCCAAATCAATGGGCAAGCCCAATAAAAAATAGACTTTAATTAAATCCATATATGTTTGGACTTAAATAATTAATCCGATTCTATTAATCCGTAATATTTATTTGGGACTAATAGATTTTGAATTTAATATAATTCGAATTTTGTACGAATTTAAATCTTCAAAATTGCATTGCCCACAAATGCCCCCTACTTCAAGACTTGTCGAGACATTTAATATTTTGGAGACTATCCTTGAAGTATGATTATTTAAACATGTTTCTTTCGTGCTTCAACGATTTTCATACATATAAATACCCCATTCAAAAAAATTAGCCGAACCATATTGATATTGCCTCTCAAAACTCTCTTATTTTTTTCACGAATCTCTATACTTAAGACCCGTTGGTGAGGCATGATGTCCAATTTCAAACAGATTTTGGAAGACTTTTTCATCGCCTTACTTATTCAGGAATAAAACTCTTCCAATTTGAACTTAAATTGGAGAAATAAAGAACCTCCAATTTGAATTTGTATGAGAGAAGAAAACAACCTCCAATTTGAATTTTGTATGAGAGAAGAAAATCAACCTCCAATTTGATTTTATATGGGAGAAGGAAACAATCTCCATTTTGAATTTGTATGGGAGAAGGAAATAACCTCTAATTTAAATTTGTATGAGAGAAGGAAACAATCTCCAATTTGAATTTTGAGATAGAAGTTATTTCAATCTGAACTTATATTGGAGAAGGAAATATCCATCCTACAACTCTATAAAAGGAGGTAGTTTTTCCACTTTCTCAATATCAATATTGGGGTTTTCAAGCCATCAACAAAATTGAGGTAATTTTTTTCCCTCCTACTTTTCTCTTATTTTCGTCACTTTTTTTCAGCACAATATGTTTGTGGTAAAAAATTCATATCTAATTGTAGTATTATTAAAATCATGAACTATTTGATATTTCAGAAATTAGACTTCGAGATTTATAACATATAAAAAATTCAGCTTTAAATTCCTTCAATATAATTCTCGATAATTTTTGGAAGTTAGCCCTGAATTTTATCATGCTGAAAATTTTAGATCTGCGCGTCTTTACTAAAACTATCATATCTTGAAGTAGGAAGGATGTAATCACAAGCCGCTTGATTCTTGTGAAATTAGACACAAAGAAATATAATATATACAAAATTTATAATTTAATAAAATTGAGATATTTTCAGGTGTTATCTTGAAATTAACATCGAGTTTTGACGCATCAACAATTCAGATTTATGCAGCATAACCAAAAAAATTTATAACATATCCAAAATTTGAATTTGAACACTTTTTGAATTGTTTTAGATGATTTTTTGAAGTCGATCTTTATATGTTGTCTGACAGAGGATTCTAGATTTGCATCACCTCACCAAATAATTTATATCTTGATGTGGGACCATCATCATCAAAGAGAGTTTTGATCGTTTCAAACTCGATTTTGAGGGCTTTATTCTCATCAAGACATCTTATCTCAATTTAAGTTGGTGATATACAACTTTTAAGATCGCAGTGCTCTGATAGGTAATATCCTTTCTATTTGTATTTTTTTACTTTCTTTCTTGTTTTCCCTTTTTTTTTGCAGGGTTGAAGCAAATAGTAATATGCAACAATTGGCCGGCTTAAGGTGGTGAGAGTTTAACTT
>NW_025855976.1:0-3253 GCF_002878395.1 Capsicum annuum | reverse complement strand
AGGAAGACCCCCTGAATGAGCCTATCTCTCATGATGAACTCAGAGCATCATTCACTACCTTAGCTCTCTCAGTAGCAGCCCAGAATAATTAGCCGGCTACTGTCTCAGCCATTCCAGTGGCTAATACTGATGCATCTAGGATTCAAAACTTCACCCGAATGAACCCTTCTTTATTTTCAGGATCTAAGTATAGTGAGGATCCGCAGGAGTTCCTCGACATGGTTTAGAAGGTAATTTATATTGTGGGTGTGACTTTAAGTTCAATGCAGAGTTCAGTGCTTACTAGTTGTAAGATATTGCTCACACCTGGTATAAGTAGTGGAAGAGAGATAGAGGGGCAAATGTAGGGCCTGCTGAATGAGAGAAATTTTCTATAGCTTTTCTAGAGAGGTTCTTTCCCATGGAGTTAAAGAAATCTAAGGTGCATGAGTTTATTAATCTGAGGTAGGGAAACATGAGTGTGAAGGAGTATTCTCTTAAGTATAATTGGCTAGCCAGGTATTCTCCTAACATTGTGTGTGATGACAGGTCTAGGATGAGTAAGTTTGTCTCTGGTGTAACTGATAGTATGATTAAGAAGTGTAGAACCATGATGTTGATTAAGGAGGACTTTTCTAGGTTGATAGTCCATGGTCAAGAGATTGAGGAGCAGAAATGTAAAGAAAGAGAGAGGGAGAGTAAGAAATCTAGAATAGGTAGCTTCACTTTTGCTCACCCGAGGTTGGAGGGTGGTAACCATACTCAATTCTATTAGAAATCTTCATCCCCGGCTCTATCTTCAGCTAGTGCGCCAGCACCAAAGCCTAGAAATAATAATCAAGATAGGGGCCCCTAAACCCTAGGGAAGTATGAACAGTGTTTGCACAAATCCTCTTTGCCAGAAATACGGTAGAAACCATCAGGGTGTGTGTAGAGCTGGTAGTGATGTATGCATCAGGGTGTGTGTGGAGCTGGCAGTGATGTATGCATCAGGGTCAGTCTAGTCGACCCCCAGTTCTATTCGGTCACCCAACTTAGTAGGGTGCTACTTCGAGAGCCACCAGTGGTCAGCGCCCAAATAGATTATATGCACTTCAATCCTGATAGGATCAGGAAAATTCTCATGATATGGTTACTAGTACGTTACGGGTCTTTTATTTACATCTTTATGCTTTATTAGACCCCAGAGCTTCTCTTTCTTTTGTAATTCCCTACATAGCTATTAATTTTAGTGTCAGTCCTAAGACTTTAGTAGAACCTCTCTCAGTATCCAACCCAGTAGGTGTTTCTATTGTAGCCATACAGGTATATAGGAACTATCCGATCATAATATCCATAAAAGTCACCTAAATAGATCACGTGGAGTTAAAGATAACTGATTTTGATGTCATTCTCTCATGGAGTTAGAGATAACTAATTTTGATGTCATTCTCAGTATGGATAGGATCCACTCATGCTATGCCTTAGTTGATTATAGAAACAGAGTTGTTCATTTTTAGTTTTCAAATGAACCAGTCCTTGAATGGAAGGGTAGTACTTCAGCATTTAGGGGTTAGCTTATTTCGTACCTTAGAGCGAGAAAAATAATATCCAAGGGGTATGTCTACTATCTGGTTTGAGTTAAAGACTCTGATTCTAAGACTCTTCGGCTTGAGTTAGTTTCAGTAGCGAGGTAATTCCTAGATGTGTTTCCCAAAGATCTTCCCAGAGTTCCTCCCGAAAAGGAAAATGACTTCAGAATAGACCTTCTTCCAGATACCCAACTAATCTTTACTCCATAATATAGAATGGCTTCAGCAAAGCTCAAAGATTTGAAAAATCAATTAAGAGACCTTCTAGATAAGGGGTTCATTAGGCTTAGTGTTTCCATATGGGGTGCTCCAGTTCGCTTCGTGCATAAGAAAGACAGTTCTCTCAAAATGTACATCGATTATCGGCAGTAGAACAAAGTCATTGTCAAGAATAAGTACCCACTCTCCAAAATTGATGATTTGGTTGATCAACTTCAGGGTGCCAGCTACTCTAAAATAGACCTTAGATTCGACTATCATTACCTCAAAGTCAAAAATTGTGACATTCCAAAAACAGCTTTCAAAACTCGATATAGTCACTTTAAATTTCTAGTCATGTCTTTTGGTCTTACTAATTCCCCAACAACTTTCATGGACTTGATGGACCGAGTGTTTAAATAGTACTTAGACATGTTCATCATAGTCTTCATAGATGATATCCTTGTCTATTCCCATAATGAAAATGATCATGCAGACCATCTCAGAATCATATTGTAGACTCTTAGAGCCCATCAATTGTTTACTAAATTTAGTATGTTTAAGTTTTGGCTACAATCAGTAGCTTTCCTTGGCTATATTATTTTCGATGATGACATTAGAGTTGACCCTCAAAAGACTAAAGTAGTGAGAAATTGGCCCAGACCCTTTTCTCCATCAGATATTAGGAGTTTGTTGGGTTTGGCTGGCTATTGTAGATAGTTTGTTGAAGGGTTTTTGTCTATTGAATCCCCCAAGTCCATATTGACTCAGAAGAAAGTCAAGTTTCAGTGGTCAAATTCTTGTGTGAAAAGTTTTCAGGAGTTGTAGACTTGATTCACCTCAGCCCCAGTTTTGACATTGCTCGATGGTTCAGATGGGTTTGTTGTTTACTTAGATGCTTCCAGAGTTTGTTTGGGTTGTGTTTTGATGCAGAGAGGTAAGTTCATAGCTTATTCCTCTATAAATCTTGAACCTCATGAAAATAATTATCCCACCCATGATCTTGAGTTAGAGGCTGTTGTTTTTGCCTTGAAAATTTGGAGGCATTATTTGTATGGGGTACATGTTGATGTGTTCACAGATCACAAAAGTTTGCAGTATATATTTTTACAGAGAGAGTTGAATCTTTATCTAAGAAGGTGGTTGGAATCGTTGAAAGATTATGATATGAGCATTTTGTATCACTCGGGCAAGGCCAATGTAGTGACAGATGCCCTTAGTAGATTGTCCATGGGAAGTGTGGCTCATGTTAAGGGTGATAAGAAGAAGTTAGTTTAGGAACTTCACCAACTTTCCAGATTAGGTGTTCGGTTGGTTGACTCAATTGAGGGTAGTGTATGGGTACAAAATAGTTCAAAATCTTCTTTGGTTACCAAAGTAAAAGAAAAGCAAGATAGGAACCCCAGTCTAGTTAAGTTGAAGGAGTCAATCAGAGATCAGAAAGTAGAGGTTTACTCCCAAAGGGGAGATGATATGTTGCGTTGCTAGGATAGACTGTGTGCGCC
>NW_025855975.1:97308-102588 GCF_002878395.1 Capsicum annuum | reverse complement strand
ATATCTTTATAAGTATTTTATCAAACACTTTGGGGGCATAATATAACCAAAACAAATTTAAAAGACCCTTAAACCATTTCCATGCAAACAAATTGCCCAAAGCCATCAATAATGCACATGAACAAATTATTAAACCATAGGAAACCATAACCAAGCCAATATAAACAAAACCCCTAATTAGTAGTTAAAAACCATAAACCATGCAACATTGAAACCATCAAAACATCTATAAAATCCATGCCTTTTTAGAAATAAAAAGTAGGGAAGAGATGCATTCATTTAACGGAGAAAGATAATGGAAGAAAATCACTAAAGAAAGCCCCTAAAGCAATCCCTAAGTTTAAACCCTAGCTCTTTTGCCCCAGAAGTTCTGGAGAGAATTATGATGTGTTTTAAAATAGTTTTCTAAGTGTTAATGAATAGAATAACAGGGTAAATAACCTCCTAAGTGTATTAGAAGTTTTGGGTCATAATTAGGGTTAGTAGGGAAATGTCTAGAATACCCCCACTTAAGTCCTTTACAAATCCATCACAACGGTACAACTGACCCTCTTACGAGTTGTACCCTTTCGTACGATTGGTTTCCACCAGTCACACCTAGGCCTTAACCTTTGGATCAGATATTTTCAAGAATACGACTTATCTAACCAAGTTGTAACCTCTGCATACTATCCGTACCCATGATCCGTATCCCTGGAAGAATGATTTACTGGGAGAATCGAACACTGCCTACCATATGAGTCACAAATATGACTTATATTAATTCTTACGAATCGCACCCCTATATCATGACCATTCTAGTGATAAAAACCATCGCACAAAATAATATCGATCATCTTACAATAGGACTATACCACTCGTACCCAAGCACACGGCTCGTACCCATGAGCTGATGGCCTAACTGACCATACTTAAAGTACTTATCTCTACCTTCCTCATAGAATCCCCAATGAGGACGAGTACAAAATTGATAAGAAGGGAATGAAAAAATAGACTGACCTCCACTGGCCTAAGATTAGGCAACCTGAGACCAAGAATTGTTACCACCTTGGTAATGCTTGTCGCCCGATTATTGTAGGTAAGAAGCACTGGTAGGATAAAAGGAACCAAAGCCCTCCCCTTTTTATGCCACTTTCCACCATCTCTACCACCCTTAGACTGTGCACCACCCTTATAAGAAAATTTTCCACGCTTTCCCTATCTATACCCAAATTTTACCTACTTTCTCTTCTCATCCTCAACCTAATGCATATGAACTGTCAACCTTGAGATGTCTATATCCCTAATAAGCAAAGTAGTCTTTCTCTCCAAAATCAAATCTCTATTCAACCTAGAAATGAACTTCCTCATTCTCGACCTCATATCAACCACCAAATTAGGAGCATACCATGACAACTGATGAAACTTCAAGGCATATTCCCTAACAGACATTCTTCTTTTCCTAAGTTTCATAGAATCCTCCATTTCAGCTTCCCTCAACTCTTGAGGAATGAAATAATACATAAATGCATTAAAAAGACATCCAAAAACCCCTCTTCTTCCATATCACTCTTTTCTTTGTCTCACACCTTATACCACTGATAAGCAACATCTTTGTGATGATAAGCCACCAATCTAACTCCCTTCACATCAGAAGCCTATATTATATAAAATATCTTCTCCATTTCATCCAAAAAGCCCTATGGGTCTTCCTCCACCGTTATTCCCACAAAAGAAGGAGGACCCATCTTCAGAAACTGACCAACCTTTATGGCCTAAGTAGAAAAACACTGGCAGCACCCCTCTCAGCATGAGCAATAACCATCTAAGAAATAATATGAATAGACTAATGAAACTCCCTCTTTGTCACGTTACCCTAAGGGGCCTAAGTAGAATTAGAAGGAATAGGAGGAATAGGAGAAACTCCAGCACAATCAGGAATCGGACCATGAGATCGAAGATTTACTCCTTAGGAGGTACCCCTTGAGCATTATACCCATATGGGATGAATGTATTTCATCATGTTCCAGATCTAGGAGGGATGATCTGAAAGACAACCAACCAAGTATTACTAAAGAGTCTAGGACTAAGAATATCAAGAAAGTGAAATATTCTTCAATGTCAGTCATTGACCCTTTTGAGTACCTAACGAGTGTATTAATTAAAGCCATCCAGTACCTTAATTAGGCACCCTATTTCTAGGATGGTACCTAAGAGATAGTCAACCTCATAATCATGTTTATGTCTAATATGGTGAAAATTAGCAAACTAATCCAAATAATTGTCTACGGTTGCCTTGCTTCCCACATCCCTTTTTCAGGGATGATGAGGGTTCCTAAAGTTCACCCAAACTCCTCTTTCAAGGATGGTTTAGGTTTTCAAAAACAGGAGGTCTTCACCCACAAACCCATTTTAGGTATTTAAAGCTTTCACCCATAAATCCCAATTAATAAACTCAAGAAATTGTTGAACCCAACACCAACCCTTTAACATATATATAAGTGAATCATAACCCACACATAAATGCACCCTAATGAAGGATAATCCCGAATGATAGATCTAGCACATTATAAGGATAGTGAAAACAAATATACTAAGATATCCATCAAAGTTATTCATAATAAAATCAAGAAGGGACAGACCATACTTTAGACTAAAATGAATCTTCAATAGACAAAGCCAAATCTAAACTGTCGAGCTTCTCTAATTTAATTTTGTCTCATATTACTGTAAATTTTAGCTCCAAGCTCCATAAAATTACAAAAACCCTAAAATAAGGATGGGAGGTAGGGTTGTACAATGATGATTGTATGGAATAAGGATTTTGAGTTATTTTAATGAGAATTATAGAGTCATCAATGTGCTTTTACAAGATCGCGTGTGGATCTATCACGATCGTGACTCCACATTCGTTGAATTCTTCAAGCAATCAAAGCTTGATAACTTCTTGACTTATTGCGATCGCGGTGGCCAATCTATAATCGTAGAGGCCCAATCTTCATAGGTTTTCCAGCTTTTACACTTCTCTTCCCGCTTTGATCCTCTTTAAACTTATTTTACATTTTTAGTCTAAGCATTTGTGTACCTGCAACACATGGGAATTAGTGAAATTTTGTGACATTTTTGTCTCATTAATACCTTCAAAACATATTAGTGTATGAAAAACTTTGATGTCAATGAGTGGTAAACTCACCACTCATCAATGATATTTGAGTAGAACTGGTTATCCTAGATATAGTTGATTTTGACATTATTCTTGGTAGATATTAGTTGTCTCCTGGTCATATAGTATTATTCCTTTGTGAAGTCTATCACATTAGCTACTCCATTATCCCTAGTATTTTGTAGAACGGTGTCGATATTCATATGGTAAGAGGGATAATATCATTTATTTAGGTGTGGCGGTTAGTGCGAAAAGGGTGTTTGACTTATCTAGGTTATGTTCTTGATGCTAGTTATGACACTACTTCACTTGAGACATGTAGTTAGTGAGTTTACCAATGTGTTTCCTTCTAATCTACCCATTCTTTTACCTTATCAGGACACTATCATTGGTATGAATAATGAGCCAGTAACTAAGTCCATTTCTATTACACTATATTGAATGGCTCTAGTTAATTGAGGTAGATTAAGGATGAATTTTAGGATATTCTATGTAAGGGTCTTCTTTGACCTAGTGTGTCTTGGGGGTTCCCCTATTCTATTAGTGATGAATAAAGATGTATAATGTGCTAAATAAGATGACTATTAAGGATAAGTATCTAATTTCTCATATTCATAATCTGTTCGACTAGCTTGAAGGTGCATTTGTATCTTCTAAGATAGATATGATGATATTTATATAAAGAGAGGAGGTGCACGGTAATGTTTATATGCATCTGATATCATATCTATGTAATTTTGATAAAACATGCAAGAAAGACACGAAAGTAGTGCTCATAAAACTTGAAAATTTAGAAAATAAGGTCAAGAGCAAAGTTAGAAGACCACAGGATGATATTTATATCAACGAAGATGTCAAAATACACTTCATCTAAAGTTTGCTCCCTTAGAAAATGATTCATTTACCAAGCCAAAGGAGATCGTGATACAAGTCCCATAGCAAGTGTCACGACCCAAACTAGGGCGTAGAACTAATGTGCATCCCAAGTCCAACTAGGACTAGGGACCGCCCCTTAACCCAACCCAGCCACCTTTCATAGAATTAGATAAGTTGAATTTCAAGTGTATAACAAGATTGCGAAAATGCTCTTATGTAGAATCTTGGATAGGTTTACAACAGTGACGGACCCAACCGAGTCTTCCCGCACCAAACCAATAATCCATACCATACCAAACCAAAGAGAATATCAAAGCATAATATGATAATCAAACACAAAATTTAATACGATGGAACAACTAATAATATTGTCTAATGATATCATCACAAATACCAATGCCAATGCTAAGGCTGACACCAATACCGATCCTACCCATACAAACCACCAGAAGTATCACAAAGCCTCTATCCAAAAGAATACAATATCAAATTAGGACATGCCCCGAACCATGGCAAAAACTAATATCCAAAATAAAAGCAAAATGTCTAAGAATGTCCATATCATGAAATGGAGCCTGCAAAAAAGATTAAAGCTCACTACTACCATCCAAATATTATCCCTGTGTCAATCAAAATATAGGAGGAGTCGAACAGCGGTTCCTGCATAGAGTGGGTATACAACCGCCAGTAGACGGGTCTGTAAATGACGGCTAGCATGTATCTTGGGATAAGGATAAAGTAATGTCATTTAAATAACCAAGTAAAACCATTCATGATGCATAAAAACATACATATATAGGTTCAGGGAATGGGAATCCATGTTTATCATGCATTTAAAACCATTAACAAAGGCTGTGTAACCTTGCCGTTTCACCACACCCATGGGCCATATGGGTTCAGCTCCTCCTGCTAAAAGAGTCAACCGTACGAGCAGGAAATATCCCATGGGATGACTAGTACATCTCTCTAATATAAAATGTGACACTCATACGTGGTCATAGAAGACTTCTCATATCGGTAAATATGAGTTTTTAGTTTTGGTTTCACCGGAACCTCCATATTTTGTGGCTTAGTTACACATCCCTCCATTAATGGCTAAATTCAAAACCATGTCCAAACACTCCAATTACCATTTATTAACTAAGGCCAATGATTAGTGGTGTTGTCACACAAACCATACTTGCAAGATTTATACATAGCCAAACCATTTAGGTTAAGGGGAATCTCAAGTGCCCTTTTTGTCTACCATATTGAACTCTTAG
>NW_025855975.1:81047-94308 GCF_002878395.1 Capsicum annuum | reverse complement strand
TAGGTAATCTTTAGCTTTGTAGGTGTATACAGGGTATTATATGGGTTGAAAAACCCTCTACGGGTCCTATATCGGGTAGCTTTATCTCTATAAGGTTATACGGAGATTGTGCGACAACCTCATGCTTTACCCTCATTATTGTCATCATCATTATCATTATTCTTATTGTATTTATTTCATTAAGTTTGTGATGTAATTCTATATGTTGTTTGGACTTGTTATCTATCTATTCTTCTATCTTTCACTTCTATGTAATATTCTCATCTATGTTATTTTCTTTTACTTTGCTTATATGTGGTATAATGGAATACTTATATTCCTTGATGGTGTTTGTTATGTTATAGATTGATATTATAGAAGTATTATTGCAAGCGGTGTAGGCTATCATTGTGGGATATTTTTAAATTACAGATGACATACCTTTTGTATTTACTTTGTATGTTTTACTATCTACTTTGCTCGATTGGCCTATGATACCTACTGACTATTTGTGGATCGTACTCATGCCTATTATGCCCTTTTGGTGCAGGTCCTACTTTGAGTGCACCCCATCTTAGTCGATTCGGGCGATATTTGGTGTGAACATGCATATGGATCTGCCCTATTTATGATTAGTGCTAGGGGACTCTCCCATGAGAAACAGGTTGAGCATAGTGAGGGTATGGGTTGCACTCTAGTTCCTTAGAGTTCTTATATCTTAGTCTTGGTGGGATTATTAGTTTGTATGTTGACCCATTTGAAGAGTGTTTGAGTTTGTTTTGTATTCCCCCAACTTTCAATGTTAT
The DNA here is from genome assembly GCF_002878395.1 of Capsicum annuum. Classification (NCBI taxonomy): domain Eukaryota; kingdom Viridiplantae; phylum Streptophyta; class Magnoliopsida; order Solanales; family Solanaceae; genus Capsicum; species Capsicum annuum. The sequence goes on along the minus strand of NW_025855975.1, from coordinate 93,523 downwards.
ACCTGCTCTTGTTCCATACTCTAGTTATGGTGTTCCTTATGTCATGAGTATGGATACTCCAGTTTCACCAACTTCTATTTTGGGTACTACTCAGACCCCGAGTACTATTCTTCCTTCAGCGTTGGCATTTGAATATCGTGTTCTGAGATCAGGAGTTTAGCCTCCTCTATATTGCCTCCTCAGGTAGGGTCTCTATCAGTAGGGCTTTCTATGCCTCTTGCTCTTCAGTGAGTCATGACACAGATGGTAGTATTTGTAGAATCTTTTCAGAGTATAAAGGGTAAGGCAAGGATACATGGACCTACCCCTCAAGTTTCTCAAAGAGGCATCAAGAAAGTGAACTATCAGGACAAGTTTAGAGGTTTTTCTGTGTTTTATGAGATTGGCCATTTGGCCAAGGACTATTGTCGTAATGTGTTTAGATCTATTCCTATATCAGTTATGAGAAGTAGGGGTACTATTAGAGGTACGAGGGTAGAGGTAGTGGATCTCATGTTTGAGGTCGTGGGATATTTAGTTGGTTAGTGGTCATGGATAGTGCTATGCTACACTAGACAAACCAGAGATAGAGGGTTCTAATGCTATGATCACAAGTATCATCCCTATTTGTTTATGATCTGTATCTATGTTATTTAACCCCAAATCAACTTTCTCCTATGTGTCTGCATATTTTTCTTTAAGTTTTGATTATGTTAGTAAGCTTCTTGACATTTCTACTCATGTATCTACCACTGTAGATAGTTTTTTAGTAGTGGATCGAGTGTACCGTTCTTATGTTGTAACTTTTGTAAGGCATGGGACTTGAGTAGATTAGCTTGTTTTAGACATGGTTGAATTCGATGTTATTTGGGGTATGAATTGGTTGGCTCCATATTATGTTGTCCTAGATTGTTATGTTAAAATCGTGACTTAAGCTTCGCTGGATGTGTTGAGGATATCTTAGAAGGATACGCTTTACTCAGGTTGTAAGAGGATTATATCTTACGTTCGGGCTTGTATATTGGCTTAGGGGGAGATGTTTATCATACTTTTCTCATATTTGAGATACTAGTGTTGTTTTACCTCTTTCTATAGATTTCTGTTCATGTTGTTCATGAGTTCATGGATGTTTTTCCTATGGATTTTCTGGGTATGCCTCAAAATCATGATATTGATTTTGCTATGGATGTTGAACCGGGCACCTAGCCCATTCTATTCCTCCTTATTGGATGGCACCGCCGAATCGAATTCCCCATTTCTATTCCTCCTTATTGGATGGCCCCGCCAAATTGAAGGAACTGAAGCATCAATTAAAGGAGTCCAAGTAAAAGGAGAAGATCCAGCTTGTCTAGAATCAATATATAATCTCCACCAATATAGAGTGATCCAATTGAAATATGGTGCACTAGTCTCAATAAGGCCCAAATTATGGAGCCTATCCCCACAAGCAATCGAAAACTCATATGCATCCTCACCCGGTGCACTAAAATACCTAGGCAGAGCCAATCTTAAGAATCTACCCAACATCTTCAACTCCTCAATAAACAGAGCAGACTGGGTAACTAATGCCTAAGCAACTATCGATTGAGAAACAATCGATGCAGGAGGGACCTCAGGTATAGGAGCGTAGCTACAGATCATGCTCCTGCCTCAGCACCACTCTTATCTATAGACTGTGCATCATTAGACGGTGCAGCACCAACTAACTCCAAAAGCTGAACTAAAGCATCTTTGAGCACTAAAGATTAAATAAACCATGTTGGAGCCTGGGTTCTTCCCTCGACCACTGCTAGCTAAGGTAGAAGAATCTCTGGCTTGAGAGAGAGAATAGGGTCTAGTGATAACCCCTTCTCATGTCCCCTAATGGGGACACATCTATAGGTTGTACACTATCTCTTGGTCATCTACAAATAGAAGTAGGATCCCCAGGCTCAATCTCGGGACCCCCATCTCGTGTAACAGTAGCACACATCCAAGCAATCTATAAAAGAGCGAAGTCAAAGGAATGTTATATAAATCAATTCCGACTTTTAGCACGAAATGAGTGAAAGAAGATAGGAACTCCTAAAACTGTCCCATAGCCTTCTGAAGATAAAAATTAAACATCATCGTTCTGATCCGTAAGACTCAACTAGACACTTGCTCTTATACCAACAATACTAGTAAAATCTAGGATCTAATACCAATTTGTAACAATCTAAATTATGGGTCATGAAGGCACCTACTATATCCCACTAGTAGGTAAGGCAAATTGTAACAGTGTAACGCCTTAATTTTTTGGATCAGAATGCTACACGGTGCTATGACCTCAAGGGACCACAAGCTAACCCATGACTGATATTTGTACCTGTAGACTGCAATTCAAGTCATAATAATACGGAAAACATGCACAATAGGCCATAAGTTCAATTGAAACAATATAAGATCCATATAGGCGAAAAATACCCAAAACAACTGAAAACTGAATCTGAAAGCTAAATTCGAAAGCCTCTAAGTACTGTCTGAAATAAGGAGTTGAATGAACATGTCTCCAACTAAATCCGTAAAACTGAACTTAAGAAATAAATGAATAAATCAAATAATGTCTTCCTCAAATGAAGAGGACTCACTGTAACTCTTTATGCTGAATGCGACTGCTACTGCTAGTCTGAGACTCGTGACTCTGAACCAATGGTGTAATATGAAAATAAAGCACCATAGCAGAAATGCGTCAGTACAACTGGAGTAATGAGTATACAAGTGAGGTAGGCTAATGCAAGGGTTTATGTGCATGAATAATACTACTGACTGGCTGATATGAACTTAAGAGTACAAACATACATACATAGTAACTAATATCATGAGTACATGATGGCTAAATCTGTACACTAATACATGGCTGGAACCGTGTTTCTAATAACATGGATAACTATATCTGACAGCCCTAAATCTGGTTGAACTCTCTGAGTTTCGTCCTATGACTGAATTTGACCATATCTAACAGTCCTGGTATACTGATATCTGAAGAACTGTCTGAGTTCTTTTACTGTGACTAATACTGAAACCGTGGGAGGTAGTTGTTTAACAGACATGCCCCATATGTGCCATTATGGCTAAGATGGGGTCCAATCTCTGCCCTGACTGGAAGGGTGTCAATACCGCGCCACTAGTAAGGACAACATATGAGCAACCATCATATAATAGGTAACTCTAGTGAGAATGGTGGGAACCCTCATATAACAGGTAAAGCCACCTCATCTACCCTTATATAAGAAGCTGCGATGTCCCAACCTATGCTGGCAACATAGTTCTGGAACGGAACGATGACTGCTAAGAATCATACCCTCATATACAGGTGAATTCCCATCCTTGGGTTCACTCGGTGATAACTTCTACTCCCACCTGATGAGACTAAACACAATTCAACTAACTGTACATGGATAGATTAACTGACTTCCATTGACTGACAGAGTAGTACTATTATGTGAGAGTTAACTGGGATCATGACATTTCTGAGGTTTTCTGAGTCACATGACTAACTGAGTTCTAAACATTATAGCCTTAATGAGATTATCGTGAAAACATGACATGGCTCTAGGCACACAACTATGTTTCTTGAGTACGAATACCCCTAGGACTCGATAGAAGAAAACTGACACACATGACATGACTTGATCATAAGATTGGAGTCCACAATTTGCTATATCATAAGTAGGGGATAGTATACTTTATGTATTTAATCAACACCTAGAACATGGTAGGGAAAGTATGGATATAATTCACACACAAAATTCATATTTCCATCATCATACATACTTCATTCCATCACCATAAGAATACATAAATAGAATGGGCATTCATATTGAAGTGTATCACTAACATGGACTTGTCATTTAGATGTCATGAAATCATGTAAATATGAACTTCTAACATCCTAGGAATTCTAACATACTTGAATTAGTTCAACCAACCCAAAGTTTATGATTTTCAACCAACAATCACATATATTACATGAAAAACATCCTTAGATATCATCTTGAAACTTTAACAACAATAATCAATGTGTACATGCTTATATCAGCATAAAAGTTTACAAAATAACATTTAAAAGCATGGTTCTTGAACTCTATGAATGAATTGAATCATAGATGAACACTATGCATACCTTAAAGCTTGATCTTGAAAGAGATCTAATGTTTTTGAAGGTTCCTGAAGAAATCCTTAGGCTTTGCCTTTATTTTTCTTAACTAGGGTTTAACCCCTTTGGAAAAGAATGCTCTTGTTCCTGAGGAGATAATCTTGAGAGGAAACCCTAATCTTGTGGTTGAAAGTGTAAGATAGGGTTCTTAAGATATTTTAACTAAAGGGAATGTCAGATAATACGTTCCTTGAGGATTATAAGTCGTTAGAAGTGAAGGGAAAGACCAAAATACCCTTTTGAAATAAATTCCCAGTTGTTGAAAATCATAGCTGATGACATTTGTGATAAGGCGTCAAAAGTGTGGTAAGCCGTCAAAAATGTCGTCACACAGGAGATGGAACTGATGGTTTCTGCCTAAGTATGATGACCTTCGTGGTAGGGCATCAAAAATGTGGTAAGCTACAACGAATGTCATCACTTAGGAGTTGGTTTTTGCCTAACGCTGATGACCTTCGTGGTAGGGCATCACAAATGCGGTAAGCTACCATGAATGTCATCACTTAGGAGCTGGTTTCTGCCAAAGGCTGACGACCATTGTAGTAGGGAGTCAAAAATGTGGTAAGCTACCATGAATATCGTCACTTGGGAGATAGTTTCTGCCTAAGGCTGACGACCTTCATTATAGGGCATCACAAATGTGGTAAGCTACCATGAATGTCGTCATATATTTTCCAGCGACATGCTGGATTAAAATAGGAATAACTCTTTTCTCCGATATCAGATTTAGGAGAAATTGATATCTTTAGAAAGATAATTCAACTATCTATATTTTGATAGGTTATTAGATAAAAAGTTCCAAGTATAATGAGATATATTCTCATTTGAATCTGACTATGTCAATATCTTTCTCAAGAATTCAATCGGTGAGGAATTTTTTGATTCGTCTAATAACTGGGAGTTATTTGAAGCCTTAATATACATGTAACCTGCTTATAAAAATATATAATAACCATAATGTACTATGCATGAGCTTGGTACATGGCTCTAATATTGGTTTGGATTTTTTGGAGTATTATAATATCTCCCCCTTGGAATCATTTATCCTGGAATGATGAATACTTGAGAGGGGAGAAAAGATAAAATGATGCATTCACTGATCATGCTCAACTGGAAAATGATTTTTGGACTAATTGAATTCTAAATTGATGGCCCAACTGAACATGCATATCTGATGCATGACTGATAAGCTGAACTAATGAATGCTTCATAAGCTATGCACTGATACTTGATACAAATTTTATACTGGAATTTTGAACTTATAACTGAATTAGCTTAAGGAAAATTGTTACCAAAAGCTATGTCTGAATTAGTGAATAAAAGAAGAGGGTACTTGGTTCGCATGTTTGCTTCTGCTTCCCAAGGAGATCCATCCATGGACAAATTCTGCCAAAGAACCATGACTAGAGGGACTTCTTTGTTCCACAGCCTACGAGTCTGATAGTCGAGGATTTCAACTAGAATCGCTTCATAAGAGAGGTTATTATGAATGTCAATGCTTTGAATAGGGACTACAACTGCAGGGTCACCTATGCACTTCTTGAGAAAAGAGACATGGAAGACTGGATGAACTGAGGCTAGATCTGAAGGCAATTTAAGCTCATAGGATACCTTGCTGAAGCGACTGAGAATACTTAAGGGACTGACATATCAGGGACTGAGCTTTTCCTTCTTCCCGAATCTCTTCACTCCCTTCATGGGAGAGATCTTGAGATAGACATATTCATTGACCTCAAATTCGAGATCCTTTCTACGAACATACGCATAAGAGTTATGTTGTCTCTGAGCAGCCTGGAGTCTTTCTCTAATCAACTGAACTTTCTCCAAGGCATTGAATACTAAGTCAAGCCCTATGACTGCAGTCACACTAACTTTGATCCAACTGATTGGAGACCTACATCTCCTACCATAGAGAGCTTCAAACGGAGCCATCTGAATACTGGAGTGATAGCTGTTGTTGTATGCAAACTCAATCAAAGGAAAGTGGTCATCCCAGCTTCCCTTGAAATCAATTCCACACACCCTTAGCATATCTTCTAGAGTCTAAATGGTCCTTTTTGCTTGACCATCTATCTGAGGATGAAATGTTGTACTGAGATGAACCTAGGTACTAAGACCCATTTGGAATGCTTTCCAGAAATGAGATGTGAACTGGGTACCTCTATCTGAGATGATAGATAGTGGAACACTGTGTAATCTGACCAACTCCCTGGTATAGAGTTTGGCATAATCCTCAACTGAGTAAGAGGTACGAACTGGAAAGAAATGAGCTGACTTGGTCATTCTGTCTACAATGACCCAAACTGAATCATGCTAATGACGTGTTCTAGGAAAACCCATCACGAAGTCCATGTTCACTTCTTCCCACTTTTAAGTAGAAATAGTAAACTCCTACATGGAACTACTAGGTTTCTGATGCTCTATCTTAACCTACTGATATGTAGAGCACTTAGCCACAAACTCTTCAATATCCCTCTTTATCCTACTCCACCAATAGATCTCCCACAAGCCGCAGTACATCTTAGTAGCCCCTAGATGAATAGAGTATCGCACACCATGCGCTTCTATAAGAATTCGCTACCTCAATTTATCTACACCGGGAACGCATAAAAGGCCCTGACAACGAAGAACACTATCTCCCCCTTAGGAGAAAACCTCTACTTCCTGACTCTAAACTGACTATTTTAGATTTACAAGGCTAGGATCCCTGTCTTGCTTCTCTTTCACCTCTGAAACTAGAGATGACTCTAAACTACTCTAAAAATATATACCACCCTCTGAAGAGTTAACTAAGCGAACACCTAGTCTGGAAAGTTGATAAATCTCCTGAGCTAATTTCTTCTTACCATTCTCAACATGGGAAACACTACCCATGGAAATTCTACTGAGTGTATTAGCCACTATATTGGCCTTGCCAGGATGATAAAGGACACTCATGTCATAATATTTCAAGAGCTTTATCCCCCTTCTCTGACGAAGATTGAGATCTACTGAAGTCTCTTATGATCTGTGAAGATGTCTACATGAACACCGTACAGATAATGCCTCCAAATCTTTAAGGCAAAGAGAACTGCTGCTAACTCAAGGTCATGAGTAGGATAATTCTTCTCATAGGGCCTTAACTGTCTGGAGACGTAGCCTATGAATCTACCATGCTCCATGAGTACACAACATAAACCTACTCAGGATGCATCACAATATATTATGAATCCATCGGAATCATCGGGAAGTGCTAAAACTGGAGCTAAGGTAAGTCGAGTCTTCAACTCCTGAAAAATTTTCTCGCAAGGTTCTGACCACTGAAACTTTACCTTCTTCTGAGTCAATCTAGACATAGGAGATTCAATAAAAGAAAACCCCTTGACAAACTATCGGTAATAGCTAGCCAACCATAAGAAACTCCTGATATCTGATGGAGATAGGGCGAGGCTAGTTTCTTAGCACTTTAGTTTTCTGAGGATTTACATTAATGCCATCACTGGAAATAACATGTTCAAGGAATGCTACTGATCTTAGCCAAAATTCGTACTTACTAAACTTGGCGAACAACTGGTGATCCCTTAGAGTCTGAAGAACAATTATAAGATGGTCTAAATGATCACGCTCTATGTGAGAATAGACCAGAATATCATCTATGAAGACTATAAAAAATATGTCTAAATACTTCTTAAACACTCAGTTCATCAAGTCCATGAAAGCTGCAAGGGTATTGGTAAGACCAAAGGACATGACTAGAAATTCAAAGTGACCATACCATGTACGAAAAGCTATCTTCGGTATGTCAAATTCTCTAACTCTGAGCTGATGATAGCCTGATCTAGGGTCTATCTTGGAGAAATAACTAGCACCCTAAAGTTGGTCAAACAAGTCATCTATTCTAGGTAGCGGATACCTGTTCTTGACCGTGACTTTGTTGAGATGATAGTAATCAATATACATTCTGAGAGAACTATCTTTCTTGCACACGAATAAGACTGGCGCACCGCATGGGGATACACTAGGCCTGATAAATCCCTTATCTAAGAGATCCTTCAACTGATCTGTCAGTTTCTTGAGTTTTGCTGGTGCCATTCTGTATGGCAGAATAGAACTAGGATGAGTATCTAGGAGAAGGTCTATGCCAAAGTCTATTTCCCTTTCGGGAGAAATGCCTGGAAGATCCTCGGGAAAGACGTCTGAATATTCATTAACCACTGGGACTGATTTGAGATTGAAAGATTTGGAACTGTAATCCTTAATATGCACGAGATGATATACACACCCCTTAGAAATTATTTTCCTTGCCCATAGGTAAGAAACAAGCTGACCCCTGAAAGCCGAAGTGCTACCCTTCCACTCTAGGACGGGCTTATTTGGGATCTAAAATTGAACTATCTTATTTCTGAAGTCGACTATGGCATAGCAGGAATGAAGCCAATCCATGTCGAGAATGATATCAAAAGTAGTCATCTCTAACTCGACTAAATCTACTTACGTGGATTTCTAAAATATCATAACCGGTTAGTTCCTATATACCCATTAAGCTATGATAGTTTTACCCACTAGGGTAGAGACCAAAAAGAGCTCTGCTAAAATTTTAGGACTGATTCCAAAATTTCCTTCTATGTATGGAGTGACAAAACACAAGGATGCACCTGGGTCTAGCAAAGCATACACATGAACAAGGAAAATCTGTAATGTACTAGTAACGACATCAGAAGAATTTTCCTAATCCTGTCGGGTATGAAGAGCATAGAGTCTGTTTGGGCGTTGCCTACTAGTAGCACTGGAAGTGGCACCTTGTAGGTTCGGGCAACTGGACTGGCCTGTGGAAGGATTCTGCTAACATTGAGGACATGGCTAAGGACAGTCCCTAACTCTGTTGTCTGGCTTGCCACAACCAAAAAAAATGTCTTGAACCGCTCTGCACACACCTTGATAGTGCTTACCACTGGTTTGACACTGAGGATAAGTTTGTGCACTACTAACACTGCTCTGAGATTTAGAGCCTGGTGCTCTGTCTCTATTACCATCCCTGAACTTCGGCACTGGGTTACTAGCGAAAGAAGGGTCTGGAACTACTGACTTAGGACAAAACTACGAACAATTTTCTCCCTCTAATTTGGGATAAGCAAACTGAAACTACTTGATTTTGCTCTCTTATTCTGCCTCTCTCTAGTCCTAACCTTCTGCTCCTCTATCTGCTGAGCATTGGTCATGAGTCTAGCTAAGGTCATATCATTATTCACCATCATAGACCTACACTCATTTACCATGCTATCATTCACCCCTGACATGAACTTTATCATCTTAGCCCTGTTGTCTAGAACCACACTAGGGGCACATCTGGCTAGCTGAGTAAATCTAAGAGAATACTCTCTAACTGTAATATTTCCCTACCTCAAAAACTTTTGCCTCTATCAGCTTTTGGGGAAAGAATCTCTCTAAGAAAGCTGTGATGAATTCTTCCCACTCAACAGGACCTGCATTATCTAACCTTTCTGCTAACCACTGCTTCTACCAAGTGTGAGCAATATCCTGCAATTGGTATATGGCTAACTCAGCACTCTAAGGAGAAGTTAATCCTATGATATCAATGAACTTCTGGACTTGGTCAACAAATTCCTGAGGATCCTCATCTGTCTTAGACCCAAAGAAGGACGAAGGGTTCATTCGGGTTAAGTCCTAAATCCTAGCTGCTACTGAATCGGCTCTGGGATGGCTGGAACAACTGTTGGTCATTCATTCTTGGTAGCTAAAGACTGAGCAAGAGTGGTAAATACGGTTTTGAACTCTGTATGAGAAACATGTTCACCCAAAGGATCTTCGGGCTGACGAGCTGGCTGATTTCTTCTCTTTGGAGGGCGGATTATACTAAGAGACTGACATAAAATTATGCTTACTAGCACAACATGAATACTAAAAAAAGGGAACTATTCCTAAAATATATCATAGCCTCCTATACATAAATGTGGCGCACAACACACCAATGCACAAGACTCTACTAGATGCGGCTTTCAGACTTCCTAGGACACTATTGAACCTAGCTCTGATACCAAAGTTTGTAATACCCCAATTTTCTGAATCGGAATGATACACGGTGCTTATGACCCTAAGGGACCACAAGCTAACCCATGACTAATATATATACTTGTAGACTGCAATTCATGACATAATAATGTGGAAAATATGCACAATAGGCCATGAGGTTCAACTAAAATAATATAACATCCATATAAGCAAAAATATCCAATAAAACTGAAAACTAAATCTGAAAGCTAAATTTGAGCATAAATCCGAAAGCCTCTAAGTACTGTCTAAAATAAGGAGTTGAAGGAACATGTCTCCAACTAACTCTGTAAAACTGAACTAAAGAAATAAATGAATAAATAAAATAATGCCATCCTCGAATGAAGAGGACTCACTGCAACTCTGTATGCTGAATGTGACTGCAACTTCTGGTCTGGGACTCGTGCCTCTGAACCTATGGTGTAACATGAAAAGAAAGAACCATAGCGCGAATACGTTAGTACAACTAGAGTACTGAGTATAGGAATGAGGTAGGCTAATGCAAGGGTTTACGTGCATGAATAATACTACTGACTAACTGATATAAATATCAGAGTATAAACATACATACATAGTAACTAATATCATGAGTACATGATGGCTAAATATGTACACTAATACATGGCTGGAACCGTAGTTCTGATAACATGGATGACTGTATCTGACAGCCCTAAATCTGGTTGAACTCTCTGAGTTCCATGCTATAACTAGATTTAACCATATCTAACAATCGTGGTATACTGATATCTAAAGAACTATCTAAGTTCTTTTACTAAGAATGATACTAAAACTATGGGAGGTAGTTGTTTAAACGACATGCCCTATATGTGTCATTATGGCTAAGTTGGGGTCCAATCTCTGCCCTGACTGGAAGGGTGTCAATACCACGACACTAGTAAGGACAACATGTGAGCAACCCTCATATAAAAGGTAACTCTAGTGAGAATGGTAGGAACCCTCGTATAACAAGTTAAGACACCTCATCTAACCTTATATAAAAGGGTGTGATGTCTCAACCTATGCTAGCTATATAGTTCTAGAACGCAAGGATGACAGCTAAGAATCACACCCTTTTATATAGGTGAGTTCCCATCCTTGGGTTCACTCGGTCCTAACTCCTACTCCCACCTGAAGAGACTTAACATGATTCAACTAACTGTACATGGACAGATTAATTGACTTTCATTGACTGACAGAGTAGTACTATTATTTGAGAGTCAACTGGGATCATGAGATTTCTGATGTTTCCTGAGTCACATGACTAACTGAGTTCTATAGATTATAGCTTGACTGAGATTATCGTGACAACATGAAATAGCTCTAGGAACACATCTATGTTTTTCGTGTAAGAATACCCCTAGGACTCAATAGAAGAAAACTGACACACATGGCATGGCTTGATCAAAAGATTGGAGTCCACAATTTGCTATATCATAATTAGGGGATAGTATTCTTCATGTATTTAATCAACACCTCAAATATGGTAGGGAAAGAATGGATATAATTCGCACACAAAATTCATATTTCCATCACCATACATACTTCATGCCATCACCATAAGAATACATAAATCTCATGGGCATTCATATTAAAGCATATCGCTAACATGGACTTGTCATTTAGATATCATGAAATCATGTAAATATGAACTTATAACATCCTAGGCATTTTATCAAACACCTTACATGCATTCTTTAAGGCATAGGTGGATTTCATACTTGCATTAGTTCAATCTACCCAAAGTGTGATTTTCAACCAACAATCACATATATTCCATGAAAAACATCCTTATATATCATCTTGAAACTTGAACAATAATCATCAACATGTACATGCTTAATCACCATAAAAGTTTACAAAATAACATTTAAAAGCATGGTTCTTAAACTCTATGAACGAATTGAATCCATAGATGAACACTACGCATACCTTAAAGCTTGATCTTGAAAGAGATCTAATGTTTATGAAAGTTCTTGAAGAAATCCTTAGGCTTGCCCTTGATTTTTCGTGACTAGGGTTTAACCCCTTTGGGAAAGAATGCTCTTGTTTCTAAGGAGATGATCTTGACAGAAAACCCTAATCTTGTGGTTAAAAGTGTAAGAAAGGGTTTTTAAGACATTTTAACTAAGGAGAATGGAAGATAATACGATGCTTAAGGGTTATAAGTCGTGGGAAGTAAAGGTAAATGACCAAAACACCCTTATGAAATAAATTCCCAGTTTCTCAAAATCATAGCTGACGACATTTGTGACAAGGCGTCAAAAGTATGGTA
>NW_025855975.1:41682-78047 GCF_002878395.1 Capsicum annuum | reverse complement strand
GAGATAAGGATGCTCCCTAAAACTGCATAAAGGGCTGCTTTCACTCTCAAATTTTGCATCATCACCATTCTTCTCATGATCGGTCTGCTCGGCTGGGGCCTCATCATTAATCTCCACCCAAGAAAAAGGAAGTTTATCTCAAGGTTTTAGAACCTTCCATAGGATCTTTACCCCCTTTCACATCTTGATAAAGAATTCATCCCACTTCTTCTCACTTGAAACCAATTATTTATGTGTGATTCATAGGTCTCGGTGTGAATCTGCCAAAGAGGAGTAGGCTTTCTCAAACTTATCAATGGTAGCTTCTTGCTTATTTTGTTCTTCCCTATACTTCTCATAATCGGTACGTGACACATATGGATGATGGATGGTGGAAGCCTCTTCTAGTCCTTGGGGAAAACTAGACACAAGCTTCCTGATAGCTACAATATCAACTTCAATTTCCTCAAGAGGTTCAATAGTGGTTGGCCTATGAGACTCAGACTCAATACATTTTGTCTTTTCCAAGTCTATCTTTCACTTATTTCCTTTGCCAAGTGTGGTCTCTCCTCGAATCCTCAAGGGGTAGATAGGAGCACCAACATGCACCCATGTATCACTAGTATACTCGTCAACCCCTGCTCTCCTAAAAAATCAGTAATCAAAGAGGGAAAAAAGAGATATATACCACCTTAGTTCTTGAATTAATCTATTTCATTTACCACAAGATGACCAATATCTAAACGGATGCAATCAAGAATGCAAGAAACTATTCAAGCATACAGATCTGGGACTATTGTCATGTTGGTGCAAAGAAAGACTCAGCTACAAATAATATCCAACCATATCTGAGTATCGAAAGTGAAGTCGTTAATGGAGATGTTGTTTTTAGTCTTTTCTGAAGAGACTTCCTTTCCGGAGCATAGCTGTTGTGCCAACCAACTCCCTGGTTTACAACCTTTTGCTTTGAATTCACTATGTCTGCATATTAAAGCCCATAAACATCATTGATTGCCTTAACCCCAACTATCACTGGTTTTCCTACATCTTAATAGTCATATTGAATGGGTCCGAGAAGGACACTTCACTAATGTTGGCATAAAATTCACTAACCCATTGTTCATTTGCAACACAGGTATTTGGGGTAAAGCTCTACCACCCTGTGGCTTTAAGTTTATCATGAAATCCTGGTAGTTTCTACGGCACATTCTCCAAGCAACTACCTCTTTCTGGGAGATGCTTTATCCACAGAAGATCACTGTATTAGTGAGTGTGGCACTCGAGTGCCATGAATCGAATATGATCATACTTTTTCATGAGGTTGTCCAAAAAAAAATAGGAACAAATTATATCAATTAATGACATTTTATCTTGTAAACTGTACCTCATTATTCACTAAAGCTCATTACAATAAGGTTCTTAAAAAAACTAGGCTAAAAATTTAGGAGTGTGGGATTTTTGGTATAGCATAGAAGTTCCCCCAATTGCTATGATCACGAGCCATGAATGTGATCGCATGTCTGCAATTGGAAACAGTGACCACGGTCGCAATACCTGAGGCTAGTTTTATGCCAAGCTCGCATGTTCAAATCTTTTCCATGTTTTTAGGCTACTAGTTTGCTCCACAACATGAATTCTCATAAAGACCAATTAAATAATGCGAATAAGTGTGAATGTGCCCTTTTAAATGCAACTATCAATATTGAAAGTTTATTTGGGAAAAGTGTCAAACACATTGTGTACACATCTCATTTGTCTATATTTTTCACACATTATTGGGTACTCAAGGTTTCCTACTTATGTGCACACCTAATTCTGGTAGCCAATACGAAACCATTTCCAAGTATGACAACATGGAAAGCATAACAATTAAAACTTTAGGCCTTATTTTAATCATGCATTTTATAACCTAGTTTCAAAAAAGTAAAATTATGGATTCATAATACCTACCGGAGTTGTGATGCAAGAACGATGTAAGGATGCTGTTGGAAAGCTCATAAACTTGGTCAGAATCTATCCCAAATTAGAGAGTACAATCATGAAAGGGAGTGTGAGGGAAGTTAAGGATTAAGAGGCTGAAGTGACTGCGATTCCAATCGGCTGGCCGCGATCACAGACAAGCGGGTGAATGAGATCTTGGTAATAGAGAGTTGTTCTGCTCCCTTATTTTTCCCCTGTTCTGCTCTTTTCTTCTTTTTTTTACCATTTTCCCCAATTCAATTTGCAATGTAAAATTGCACACTTCCCCATTTCAAAGCTCATCCAATGTATTTAATAGTGCCATAAAAGCATGAGTTATTCATATGAAATAGCTAACAACTATACTACAAAACATGACAAAAAGGATACAAGCCACTTTCATGGCATTTGGGGGTTGCCTCCCACATAGTACGTCTTTCTTCTCCAGTACTCAAGGTAGCGTCGTCAGGTCCCTCCTCATTCACCTTACCACTTTCAACATCCACCACAGAGACTACTTTAAGCTCCGCATTTGGTGTCGGGGCATCTAGTCCGAGCTTCTTGTAGATGAAAAATTCATTAAGTTGGTTCTCGCACTAAGGCCACATAGAGCTTTTGCAAACTCATGCATCCCAATTGTACAAGGAATAGTAAATATTTTGGGGTTATCTTTCTTTTACTCAACCTTACTATCCATGGTGGCACTACACCTATGAGTGACGTTAATGTTTTCACCTTTAATAAGCTTTTTTTGGACATCAACTTTTTCATTAACTTATTGTATCCTGGGATCTCTTGGATCACCTCAAACAATGTGATATTTATTGATCGATTACTAAGTTTTTCCATAAACTTCATCAATTTGTCACCTTCTTCTTTTTAATGTAATTAATGAGGGAATGGGAGAAATACTTGGATTATGGGACTTGCTTCACTGTGTTGCTTTTTAATCTCAACAAGTTCTTTGTAACTTCCATCGGTTTTCTTCCCATCATTTTCTTCTTGGCTTTGAGGTAACACCTCTATTGCTTTAGCTTTGGGCATTTTCTCACTTAAGCCTCTTTTAGAGGTTTTATCAAGTGTCTTTCCACTCCTTGTGACAATTTCTAGAACTTGAGCATCATTCTTTGGATTAGCAATCATGTTACTAGGGAGTTCGCCTCTAGGCCTAGTATTTAGTTGCATGGAGATTTACCCAACTTGGGTCTCCTATTGTTTGATAGAGGTGGAGTAAGACACCATGGTTTGGGAAAGTTTGGAGAAATCACACTTTAACTCATGGACCATTTTGTCTGTACCTTCCACTCTATTCAATATCCTTGTTAACATATCCTCCATCTTGAACTTTTCTAGGTTAATGATTCTAGATTTCTTGGCGTTAGCTTGATAATGAGGGGATACCTAACGGTCATAATCATGCTTATGATCTCTCCAATCTCTATCCCGCTCGTGTTTCATCCAACCTTAATTCCCACCTTGCCTTTAATAGGCGGGGAGGGAACCCCCCGAGTAGTTCACTAAATTCTGGATTTCCTTATCCAACTTCTTTGCTTCTTCATCATCTTCATAATATTTTAATGCAACGGAATTAACCACTTTTGTGGGTGCACCCATAACACATTTTTTCAAGATATCAAGTTAGGTCATCATGTTTCCATGGCCTCATCCTTCTCTTCATTTTGCTTACTTTGTTCATTATCAACTATGGAAGTGGTGGAAGAGATATTGGGAACTTCGGTATCCTGGGTATCCCAACCCCAATTTTACTTTGACACTTCTCCTATTAAAAGAAAGGTTGCATGGTGGTGCGTCTTCACTATAGAGACACCCATCGTATTATCTACCACTATTTTGTTTAATTGATCAAGGGTACGGTAGAAAATCTCAAGAAGCATCTTCATCGGGACTTCATGATTTGGGCATTGGGGCTATTTTCCATTAAATGGTTCCCAAGATTCAAACAGCGGTTCTCCATTTATTTGTAAAAAATTCAAAATCACCTCTAGCTTTTGGAGAATTTTATATAGTGGGAAGTATCTATCAAGAAACATCGCAGTAAGCTCATCCCAAGATGTAATTGAGTCGGGTAGAAGTTAGAGGAGCCCTAAAACTGCCTCGCCTATGAGTGAGAATGGGAAAAGGCAAAGCTAAATGGATTCTTGAGTAATCTATGCTATATTGAATAGCGCACACACTTCTATGAAATTCTTCAAATGTACATTTGAGTTCTCATAGGCTTGACCCCTATATAATGCTTTCATTTGCAACATGTGAAGAATGACACTAGTCACATGGAAGATACTGTTCCCATTATTTAGTGGGATATGAATTGCACTTGTTTGTCCCGCTTCATTTAGTTGGCCCTCAGTATCTAAGAGACCATCAAATGGGCCCATGTTGCTTGTTCTATCACCTAAAAATAAAATTAAAAACAACAAATAAAGTAAATTATACCACCCCAAGTATTCCCAAGTAAGAATCACACCAAATAAGTGAAATCTATATTCCACTCCCCAACAATTGAGACATTTTGATACCACTTAACTCACTACCATGATTGAGGGGTGAGGCAGTCATTTTCAATAATCCAACTAGAATTTGGGTCAAATCCATAAGAAGTGAATTATAAATTTCAAGTCCTATGGGTGTTCTAATTATTAAAAGGTTACTCGTAGTGCTAAGAAATATCTCTAGTAAAATAAAATGGAGGCATTGTTTTTGAAATTGTTTGAGACAATCTTTGGCTAACAACACACTAAATAGCACTTTTGATGCAAACTCAAGTTTGCATGAAATCTTGGGATTATATCTACCTAAAATTAAGATCATATGGGTTGGTGATGGTTTGACATGAAGCTTTGTTATTAACTAAAGGATAGGCTAGGTCAAAAGTTATTATGGTCAATTTTTCAAAAACCCACAACGATTTCACCTTTTGGCTCATTCGAGCACCTAACAAGTGTGCAGTTTGTAATCACCCAAAACCCCAATCAAGCATTCCTATTTCTAGGATGATGTTCTTGACATGATTTACACTCCAAATACACTTATTGCTAAGATTGCATAGGCTCAATTGTCCACCATTTCCTTCATCCCTCTTTTAAGGATGATGAAAGGTTTTTAGAGTTTGGGGTTTTAAGCCATCAACCCTATTTCAAGATTTGGGTATTTCACCCACAAATTACAACTCATAAATTCAAGCAGTAGTGTAATCCATACTCAATAACTAGCAATCATACAAACTCAATGTCACCCACACACAATTACACTTTAGTTCAACATAATCATAAGACTAAATTACTTAGCTACTCATGAAGAAAGTAAAGAGAGATAGACCATGAGAATTGTCCAAAGCATTCATTTTTCACAAAATTACAAATAAAACAAGCCTTCACAATTAGTTACAAACTTTCCCAATTAGGGTTTTTTGCTTTGAACGAATAAATGTCTATTAGGTAAGCAATACCCAAAGAAGAAAGGATTATTGCCTATATATGGCTTTTGATTCATCTACGTAATTTAAAAAACTTCCCTAGGCATATTCCCACTGAACTGCGATTGCTCAGACCTGACTGAGTCTGCGGATACACAACTGCTAATGTGCTTCGCGATCGCAACGGCTTGAGGACCGCAGTCGTGGTAAGTAATGCTGGACTTCTTTAACTCTCTAGCAGTATTCTAGTTCCTTTTCTTTGATCCCTTTTTGAGATTCAATACATATTAGCTCACCTTCTCAACTAGATACCTACAAAATATAGATAGTAGTGCATTTAAAGCATGTTGATGTCTAATTTTTTGATACAGAACCTAGCGTGCATAAATGTTTGGTGCAAATATGTGGTAAAATTACCACTCATCACTAACCAAAGTATTAAAATTAGATCGAATTACACTATTGTGCCTTGCATCCAAAAATCACACCAAAATCCCATGTAAGTCTTATTTATGGAAATCACATTTTTGAAATAGACCTAATATTCCCCTTATCTCATGGATTCATTACCATAAAAAATAAGAGAAATCCAAGATAATTTAGTACTAAGATAAAGCCTCCAACGTTTTGGAATTTATGAAGATGAAATGGGAAATTTCACTATGAAAAAGGTGAAATCTTATGACAAATTGAAAGATAATCACATTAACAAGTATTAACCAAGCTCCTAAATCACCCATAAGCCTTAATTACAAGCTATCTCACTATTTAAAGTTTTTATATCAAGAGGATAGATAAAGGAATGGGAAAAGGGGGCTAAAATAGGGTATTTACACCCTTTACAGGTTCTCGAGTGTTGCTTTCATGATTGGAGACTTGTGATCATGATTCATGGAATTAGAGGCTAATGTTACGATCAAGACATTTCCCCATTGCAATTGCAATACTAGAAAATGAAAAAATTTATATGGCGATCGTGATTTACCCTTCGTGATCGAAATCTAGCACACAGGGTAAATTAAATACGGCAATCATGATTTACCCTTCATGATCACAGTCGCACTAGATACTTGATGCTTTAGATTTTCTACGTCTAGAATAGACTTCCACCGGGGGTTTGGGATTCATTCGAAACCCCGTGCGTCCAAACATACTATGATACCATACCAAATTCAACATTCCAAATGCAATTTTGTAATAGAAATTTCAATTCAAGGTCGTTTGAATGAAATATAGGTCCCACACCTGATTTCCAATTTCATAACTTTCTGACCAATAGGTCAAAATGAGACCAGGTACCTCAGCACCTGAACCAAAGATCCCCCTAGCCTAAAATTGATATTTTAGAGCTGCTAGAACAGTCAGAATTTTTAGTCGAGGTCATTTAACTAATGTTCTTGGTCGTGTATATTTGGAACCAACAAAGACTTTAAAATAGAAAAATAGCCCTCAAAACGAAATAAACAACCTGGTAACCGCACTGTCAGTCCCAGTAGGTCATAAATGACTTGGGAAAGCTATAAAGAAGCTCTAATGGAAAAAATAAATAAAAATATATAAAATAATCCAGAGGGTCATTACAGACCAACTAGCCACTTAAGTGGCCTTCCCTTAAGTGACACAAGGGCGCTTTAGCAAATCCACCAACTAAATACTTAGAAATTTTCCCTGTCACAATCAACCCCTCATAATTCCTATACTATAAATAAAAATTAACTAATCTTACCTACTAATTTTTATGTTGCAGACTCAATGCCGTGGTTGAAATGTCCATCTGAGGTCGTTTCAGCAAAAAGTAGGTCCAGTGTTATTTTTCTCAATTTTTGCCCTACATCTCGAAATGAGTCAAAAAGCCATAGTACCAGAACTAAAGATCCACCTAGCCTAAAATCGATGTTCCATAGATATTAGAACTGTAAAAATTTTCATCCAATTTCTTTTAATTATAGTTTTTTTCTATTTACCAATTCTAACTAGTGAAGTCCTAGAAATGGAGAATTAGCTCTAAAAATTAAAATAATTGCTTGATACCAAATGATCAGATTCAAAATGTCATATATGACTTGGGAAAACTATAGGAAATCTTTAAATGGTGAAAATATATGTAAATCTAGGAAATAACTTGAAGGGTTATTACACCGACATCCATTATTAGTGATTTTATTTGAAAATCTGATTTGTGTTTCATTTGATAAATGTATATAGCTGGAGGAGGAGTATATAGTACGTTCATTTCACATCATGGTTTATTTTCATATTTCTTACTATTGTAGTTGGGTTATATGAGTCTTACTTATTATTTGTATCCACTGTGCTTATAGGGATTCAGTTGGGTTTATTTTTTATTGTGTGAACCTTGTGGGTTTATGGAGATCTAGTTAGGTTGTAGTTAATTGGTTATTTATGATTTTTGAGTTATTTCCATGTAATTGTCATGGTTTCGTAGATTTATCCTTTTGTTCCTTCTCTGACTCTTTCCTTGTTGCTTTAAGCGTATATTTACTCTTTAATATGCTTTTACTTCATTTGAGCACAGTGATTCCACGATGTCTACTGGGAACCACATATTTTTGTACTTATAGTACACTTTTTCTTTTATTCGTGATAAAGATTATTATATGAGTCATCGATGTTGAAATCGACTTTGAGCGAAGCTGTTATCACAAACTAGGGTGAGCTTTCAACATTTTGAGTCAATTTATTCTTTCTATTTTGAATTAGTTTTTTTTTGTATCCTTTGGATACTACTTTAAATATTTTTTACTTATCTAATATTCCTTGTGTATAGTGGCTCTTTTACTGGCTTTACCAGGTTTTGGGGACTCATTTTGTATTTTATCATTATCCCTTTTTCTTGTATGCAAGCTATTTATATTTTATTCTATGAGTTGCTTTAATTATTGTTTTATTCTTGTACCTCTATGTTCCGCCCATTATTTCCATTCAAGGGTATAATTTTGGCTTACCTACTGGCGGATTATAATAGGTGTCATCATGACTTGAATTTTTGAGTTGTGACAATCTATTTTTTTTGGACATTTTTCCTTTTTGATATATTTTTTATTTCTTTTATTTATCAAGATAAGCAAAAGTAGAAGGTATGTCTAGCTTATTACTCCTAGATTAATAAAATATATATTAAAGAAACTACCAAGACTAAACATGAAAGGAAAATGGCTTAAATATGCTATCGACATACTAAAAATGGCTCATATGCACCATACATCATAAGTTTGGCTTATCTATTCCCCCGCCTTTAAAATATATTTTTGTAAAACCAATAGTACAAAAGAATGACACGAATAAATATTCTCTAACGACAGTGACATAGATGAGCCAAACTTTCAAAGATGGTGGTATAGATGAGACAAACTTATAATGGATGACATAGATTAGCTATTTCTAATCGTTCGGTAATATATTTGAGCGTTTTTGCAACATAAAAATAAAATTATTTAAGTTGATGTGCTTAAACAAACAAGATAATAATTTGCTAAATTAATTTCTTTTAACATGGACGACACATCATGTGTTCTATAACTAATAGGATTACTAAACAAAGATGAAAGGTTCAACTATGTTTAAATTTTGACCTTTTGTCCATTAAGTGTTTTAACTTACAATGAATATATATAGTAACCATCAATTTTCTTATAGGTATAATAAGAGTAGACAACAAATTGAACCCTATTTGAATTTCAAATTTTTAGTAGTTCAACTCGATTCGTAAAGGTAATAATATGCCAAAGCACAACAACCCTTACAGTGATTTTCCAATATTGGTGCATTTGACTATTTTACTACTGTCTATAGTTTCTTTATGATATTTGTGGTCTGCAAGTTTGGATGACACTATTTTTAAGGTATGCAGTTGAGAATTATGTGAGCTTTTTATTTGAAAGTTAGTATGACTGACTTCTTTCTATAATTAGTGATAACGAGGTTGTATGGGAGTTCTGACAGTTTTGGTAACTCAACTCTAATTGAAAAGTGTTCCAAATTTATTTCTACTATTATTTAATTTGTATGTGGGATGGAGAAGTGTTTAGAATTGATTAGCTAATTTTTATGACTTGCATGCCTGATGGAAAATTATTTTTTGTGTTTACTTATTTATGGTATCTATGGTAAACTTTGATTTGCATGTCTAATGAAAAATTATATATTATGAGAAATGGGTCCCAGCTAACTATATAGTGCATCGGATGTATAGTATAGCATACATTGTATAACATTTATCTTATCATTTACATTTGATTGGTATTTTCATTGTTGTGAATAGTGACCTAGAGGATTGATACTCTTATCCATATTTTGAGGACTTTAGGAGTTTTATTCTATGTTGTTACTATATTATTATTTTTTCACTTTGAATTTGGATCAGTGGATTACATTTTTTAGTAAATATGATTTGATACTCATGCTTTTTATTTCTGTACTTTTCGTATTGATACTAAGACACCTTTTCCAAGGCTTTGATTCAATGAATTTTCTAGGGTTTATTCTTCTTGAGATTCAGAGGTAGTAACTGGTTGACCTAGTTCCTACTGGATCTCCTCTTTTCTACTATTATTGAATTTCCTTGTTTTTGTGGTACTTTAGACTCCTTTTATACTAACTTTTACTATTCGAGGCTCTTACTTTTGACTATCATGTTTGTAAATGATTTTTAGTCTTTAGTATGTCATACGTTTTTATTTATGAGATAAATTTTGAAACTTTTTATTATTTTACTTTCGCTGTATATTTATCTTATTTTTGTTACTAATGTGTTGGGTAGGATTAGCTACCACAGGAGTATGGCAAGTGTCATCACAAATTCAGTTTTGATCATGACAAATCTGAGACATTTTAGACTCTCATCTATTTATTTTTACTCTTAGCCATTTTTAACCAGTGATTCTCTTATTTTGTGATGTTTTGGTATTTTTTGTATTTTCTTTATGAGTCATTTTTATTGGATTTAGTTGATATTTGTCATTATTACTTCTTCTACATATTTGTTGTGTAATATTGATATTTGTTGGGTTCACTTACCTATCACGACAGTTGAGATATGTCATGACTCGAGTTTTGGGACGTTCTTTATAGACTCCTTATAATTGTATAGTGAATGTGCAAAGGAAAAAGATTCAAAATAGGTTAAAATTATGATTTTTTTGCCACAAAATTTAACTTGCAAACATAATAGATGAGACAATCAAATTCTACATGTGGTCATTTTTCTTTCTTCTATTTTTATTTATACTAATAGAATTTTATACTGGATTTATATGGAAATGATGGGACAATAAATGCACAGGAAATTTGTGTGAATAAATTAACGTAATCCCAGATTCACGAATTTTCATTTCTTAGTGTCAAAACATGATTAACTAACACTAAAAATTAACTCTGAGAGAAAAATAATTAAAAAGGTTAATATTGTGAAATTTATTCCATTGAAACTTAATTTAACAAAACTATGGCATATGCCATAAACTCAATGGATTTAGTATTCCTTCCTGTTCTTTGGTTTATAAGGATAGACACTAGCTACAAATTATTGAATAAACTTAGATATGGATTCAAAGATGATTAAAGTTAAACTTGATTACCATAAATGAATGAATATATATGTAGTTTCAATTAAAAAGAAAGTAGCAAGACAATTTGCATTAGTTTCTCTTCTTTCTAAGTACTTTTTCTTAAATGTATAAAAGTGTTCCTTTTCTTTATGAACTAAGTTTAAACATAATGCTTTGATAATTCTTTTTCTTTAATTTTTCCACAGTTATTTGCCCCAAAATAAGTTTGAAAAAATTTCAAAGTGAGTCAAGTGACAGGTTAGTTAGTATTGGATAGTAAGAAAAATAAATATAGTAAGAATTTAATTTTTTATATATTTGAAAAAAAAAATTATACTTGTTAGCATTGTGACTTTAAATTTTGGTTGATGGGCCTTTATGATTTTGGGCATAGGGCCAATTTGTACGCACGTAATATATAAGTGCGATTTAGTGGGTTATTTTATTATTAAAAAAATTCAGCCTTCTCCACATTGTACTCTCTTTTCATTATAGTGAAACCTCCTCTGCCTCTGCTCATGGTTTTTCCCACAAGGATTTCCACGTAAATCTATGTGTTGTTTTTGTTTTCTTTTACTTGTGGTTTGCTTATTCTATTCGAATCCTAACAAACTGGTATCAAAGACTATTCGATTATTTTCTCAGGAATGGCAACCATGAAGTATGATATTTTGTTATTGGATCGCAATACCATATTTTCATTACGACAGGTTAAGATGCAGGATGTGCTCGCGAATATGGATTTAGATGATGCTTTATTAGGGTTTGAGAAGATTCCCTTATCGTGGATAGATAAGGACAATTGACATAAGGATCAGAAGGCTCTATCTCAGATCCACTTTCATTTATCTAATTAAAATCTACAAGATAGTTTGAAGGAGACCATATCCGCTGCTTTGTGGTTGAAACTGGAATCTTTGTGTATGACGCAGAGCCTAACAAGTGAGTTGCATCTCAAGTAATGAATTTATTACCATTGTATGTCTGAGGGTGTGTCCTTGGAGGATCACCTATCTGTATTTAAAGAAATCACCTCTGATTTAGAGACTCTAGAGGTTATGTAATTAAAGTACTCATCTCTGTTTTTGAGACTCTTGAGGTTAAGTACGACGAGGAAGATTTAGGGTTGTCTTTGTTGTGTTTATTGCCAGTATCATACACAACCTTTAGGGATACAATTTTATATAGCCGTGATACCTTAACGATTGATGAAGTCTATGATGCATTGTTCTCTAAGGAGAAGATGAAGCATCTTAAATGGGTCGGAGACTCAAAAAGATGGTCTCATTATTTGAGGAGGAAGGACTCGTGAGAGGAATTCTGGGGGTGATGACAAGAATAGGTCAAAATCCAGAAACAAAAATAAAACCTGTAATTACTGCAAAAAGAAGGGTCATATCAAATTTGAGTGTAGAAAGCTATAGAATAGAGAGACAAAAAAAGCTCCAAAACTGAAGGTAAACCAACTAGAGAAGTCCCATGAAGGCAATTTTGTGATGGTGAACTCTTGGTAGTTTCTGATCGTAACTTTAAACCCTATGAGGATTGGATTCTTGATTCTGCATGCATGTTTCATATATGTTGTAATTGGGATTGGTTTACAACATATGAAACATTCTCTAAAGGTGTTGTGTTGATGGAAAATAACACACCTTGTAAGATAGTTGGTATTGGAACAATCAGGATCAAGATCTTTAATGAGCTTGTGAGGACACTTGGTGATGTGCGGTATGTCCCAGACCTGAAGAGAAATCTTATTTCCTTGACTACCTTTGATTTAAACGGTTATAGATATACTGGTGAAGGTAAAGTACTAAAGGTCACTAAAGGTGCTCTTGTTGTGATCAAGGGATAGAGAAAGTTTTCTAATTTGTATATCCTACAAGGCTCTACTATTACAAGTGATACATCTATTTCTACCTCTTCTCCATGAGAAAGTGATGTTACTAAACTTTGGCATATGTGCCTGGGGTATAGGAGTGAAAACGAGATGGCTGAACTAAGTAGGAAAGGACTTCTTGATGGGCAGAGTATTACCAAACTGGATTTTTGTGAGTATTGTATTTTTGGGATGTAGAAGAGAATCAGATTCACTAAAGGTATCCACTCAACTAAAGTCATACTTGATTGCATTCATTTTGATCTCTGGGTCCTTCTAGAGTACCTTCTAGAGGAGGTGCAAATTATTTTTTGACTATTATTGATGACTATTCTTGAAAAGTTTGGGTGTTCTTCCTGAAGCAAAAGATTGATGTGTTGCCTACTTTCGAAGAGTGAGAGATTATGATTGAAAAGCAAATTGGGAAGTAGGTAAAACGCCTTCGGACTGATAATGGTTTAGAGTTCTATTCTAATGAATTTAATGTTTTATACAAGTCAGAAGGAATTATGAGGAACTTGATAGTTCATCATACTTCACAGCAGAATGGTGTGGCTGAATGAATGAATAGGAATATAATGGAAAAGGTGCATTGTATGCTCTCTAATGCTGGTTTACCCAAGTCTTTTTGGGTTGAAGCTGCTTCCATAACTTGTCTTCTTATTAACCACTCTCCCTCAGTTGCGATTGATAAAATCACTCCATAAGAGGTATGGTACGGTACTCCTGCTAGTTATCTGATTTGAGGATATTTAGATATCCTGCGTATGCTCATGTTGATAATGCAAAGTTTGAACCTAGATCTGTCAAGTGCTTACTTATGGGTTATAAGCCTAGTGTTAAAGGTTATAAGCTATTATGTCCAGAAAGCAGAAATGTTATAATTAGCAGGGATGTTGTATTTGCTGAAACTGCCATGCTTCGGGGTTGCTCCGAATCTAGTGTTTCACCCTCAGATAAGCTTAGTGAGATGAATCAGCAAAAGTCAAGCACCCATGTTGAATTACAGATTAGAGCAGAGTCTACACTAGTTCCTACTTCTCAGTCTAGCCTAAAGATATATAGTGGTACTATTTCTTCCTCACCACCAATGACGCCACAATATTCTATTGCTAAAGATAGGCCTAGAAGAGATATTAGACCTCCTCAGAAGTATGTTGAATCTGGTTTGGTTGCTTATCATTGAGTGTAGCAGGAGTTATTGATTTCGGTAAAGATCCTTCTTCTTACTCATAGGCAGTTAGTTTTGATAATTCCGACCGATGGATGATTGCTATGCATGAGGAGATGGAATCACTTCATAAGAATCGCACATGAGATTTGGTGAGATTTCCTAAAGATAAAAAAGTTATCCATTGCAAGTGGGTATTCAAAAATAAAGAAGGAACATCAAGATCCAAAGCAAGACTAGTTGCTAAAGGTTACAGTTAGGTTTCAGGTATTGACTTCACAGATGTGTTTTCTAAAGTTGTAAAGCATAGTTCGATTCAAGAATTTCTTGTTATTATAGACATACATAATCTTGAGCTTGAGAAGTTGTATGTCAAAACTGCATTCCTACATGGAGAACTTAAGGAGGACATCTATATGTAGCAACCAGAGGATTTTGTAGTCTTAAGAAAGGAGGACTATTTATGCTTGTTGAAAAAGTTTCTTTATCGCTTAAAGCAGTTGCCCAGGTAGTGGTATAAGAGTTTTAACTCTTTTATAACCTCTCATATGTTTCAGAGGAGAAGCTATGATAGTTGTATCTACTTCAAGAAGGTAAGTGATGGTTCATTAGTGTATCTTCTCTTATATGTTGCTGATATATTACTTGCAGCAAAGGATATGAGAGAGATAATAAAAGTCAAAGCCCAACTCAGTAAGGAGTTTGAGATGTAGGATCTAGGAGCAACAAAGAAGATCCTTGGCATGGAAATTATGCAGAATAGAGAAAAGTGTAAGTTATATTTGAGTTAGAAAAGGTACATTGAGAAAGTGCTTCACAGGTTGAATATGCAAAATGACAAACCTGTAAGTACTCTATTGACAGCTTACTTCAAACTCTCGGCCACTTTATCTCCAAAAATAGATGATGAACCTAACTATGTATCTTGAGTTCCATACTATAGTACCGTTGGATCTCTTATGTTTACGATGGTGTGTTCCCAAGCAGATTTATCTTATGCCATCAGTACAGTTAGCAGATACATGGAAAATCCTAGCGAAGAATATTGGAAAGCAGTTTAGTTGATTTTCAGATACTTGCATGGATCTGCTGATGTTTGTTTGCATTTTGGGCGAAATAGAGATGGATTAATCAGGCATGTTGATTCTGATTTTGTGAGAGATCGTGATAAAAAGGAGGTCCCTTACAAGCTATGTTTTCACCATTGGTGGTTGTGCTATTAGTTGGAAAGCTACCTTAAAGACTACTATTGCTTTGTCAACTACTGAGGCAGAGTACATGGCTATTACAGAGGCTTTCGAGGAACCTATTTGGTTGAAGGGTCTGTTTGGTGAACTTAGCAAAGACTGATAGATTACTATGGTCTTTTCCGATAGTCAGAGTGCTATTTTGCTTATGAAAGATCAGATGTTTCATGAAAGGAACAAACACATCGATGTTCGGTATCATTTTTTGCGAGAAATTATTGCTCGTGGTGATATTGTGGTAAGAAAGATTAGTACTCATGATAATCCCACTAATATGATGACCAAAACACTACTAAGTGCTAAGTTTGAGCATTGCTTGGTCTTGGTTAGTGTTAGCTGTTAAGATGTGCCCTTAAGGGCTTTTGTGGAAGAGTTGGAGAGTTTGTCTTGACATGGATTTGAGTTCTGAATTAGAATTTGTGTCAAGGTAAAGATTGTTAGAGTTGTGACTCGAATTTTAGTTGATGGAACTTTATGTTTTTGGGCCAGGGAACTATTTGTACACATGTAATATATAAGTACGATTTAGTGGGTTATTTTATTATTCAAAAAATTTAGCCTTCTCCACATTGTACTCTCTTTCCATTATAGTGAAACCTCCTCTGCCTCTGCCCGTGGTTTTTTCTGCAAGGGTTTCCACTTAAATCTGTATGTGGTTCTTATTTTATTTTATTTGTGGTTTGCTTATTCTGTCTGAATCCTAACAATACTAAATATGATTTCTTCCAAAATTGGAGAAAACAATAATATGCTTCTATAAGTGTTGCAACTTATATTCATACACATCACCATTTAATATTCAATAAATATTTGTATGTTTTAAAAATTTTCAATTAATTTAACTTTTATGTTATACAAATTCAAATGTTGTTAAAATTGTTATAAGAAATTCTTTGCAACTATTTAAATTGGTCCCTTATGTCAGTTTTAAATTTTGTATATATATAAAGTAACATATATAGTTTTCTAAAATTTCTTGATAATTGAAATATTTATACAAATGCATTAGTTATTACACTATGACATCTTTCTGTAGATACATAGATTTAGTCCACATAGAAATATTTTTCTTATAAGAAAAGTTACACTGAAAAAATTGGTCATCATAAGATTGGAGCAATAAATGACACATACCTAATAATGCTAATTGCATCCAACTTGTTATGTGATATACCCTTATTTAGTTTCATATCAAAATAGTTACTACAAATTAAGAATTTTTCAATTCAAACTATTATTAATTTTATAGAATCTAAATTTTTCCAACATGTACGAGTAAATATGTAGGCAAAAAAAAACACAACAACAAAGTCATTTGATCCCCGAAACTAAAGCAAACAGATTTTTTTCCTCTTTCATCTTAACTAGAAAGAATTATATGTTTATTTCACTAAAATTAAAACCAACAGGAAAGTTTCATCCATGAAAAAAAAAAGATCTCTTGAGAAAGGGTTATGAACTTAGCATTGTGGTGTTGAAATGACTACCATTGTCTATAGTTCTAATAATGATGAAACATAGGTATTTTCAACTAATGATTACTTAGTCAACACCTTTAAAAAATTTAGGGAGATGTTATTGTACCTATCCAATAACATGGTGACAAGAAAAGAGTACACTAAACATAGGATCAAGATTGTGAAGGAAGAAATATAAAAGGTAACGATGGAAAACAAACTCATGAAAATCATAAACTTAATGCATCAAGTATCAAAGGAAAAATGTATTCCCACTGATATACATCCTTATGATCTCAATGATATAATTTGTGTGATGAACCAAAACCTCAAAAAGGTATGTGAAGTGATGAAAAAGAAGCTTAATAGAGAAGGTTCGACATTGAATTTTCCTCAACCCATAGTAGGATCGGTAATACCTACTCGGACTAGCTTCAAAGGGCCAAAAGGTCCTTTATTGGCAGTTCCTTTGGTAATTTCGTCATTGGTTTCATGTGGTACGGACTCTTATATTATTTTATTTCATTAAATTATTGAATCTATGTTTAACGTTTTAAATGTTTTCGAGATACTTGTATTATTATTTGCTCCTTTATGACTTTTTAGTATTATATTTGTTATTGAAAATATCTTTGTCAATGGGATCTTAAAAAAAGAACAATACACTTTAGAAATCTAACAAATGTGTTTACGTGGCCGCTAAATTTTCATCCAAATCTTTTTAGGGTAAACTAATAACACATCTAAATTTAATATGAATTAAAATAGTAAACAAAATTATCAAGAAAATATATTTAATATCCAACTATTGAAACTCAAATAAAAATAGTATCAGAAACAAAAATTAATAAAAATATTATAGATCTAAGATAATAAATCCCCCAACTCATAATAAGTTACTGTTCTCAATAAAATATGACTAGGATATAGGAGAAGAATGAGTGTAAGGGTTCCACTAAAAGGTGCTAAGTCTGATGTGATGAGTGGCTCGTAGAAGCAGCCTCAATCTTAACATTAATACAAGCTCAGTTTTGGATATAGTTTTTAGGGATGGATCTGCAATGACAGCATGCACCTCCTATGTAGCCGCTAGGTTAGTCACACTGTCAAATGTCTCCTCAGTGGGTGTATACCTGCTACTACCAATTTTCAAAGTCTCCCAAGTCAATCTCACCAAAAAATCTACAATAATTACTACCCTAATAGCCTGGATATCATCCTAAAACATAAAATGCAGGATCAACAGCAACACCTACACTCTAAGAAAGCATCTCTTCCTCATTCTCAAACTTGTTCTCGGAGGCATCCTCATCACCATTAATGTCATGACCAGAGACTACCCCCTAGTCGTAACACGTAATTAAAGCAACAAGTGCTCCTAATCTAATTCATGGTCTGACGTATTTTAAATACTAAAGAAATAACAAAATACTGGGCAAAAGCTAACTAATATAACTGATAGAAGTAGTAATGTAAAACTAAATGTCGATAAAAATTGAAAATAGAACTGTTTGTAAACCCCATATGCCATTAATCTAAACATCTATCTAAAATCTCTAAGTCATAATAAGTTATTGCAACAAGCCACCAAATGACTCTAACTAACTGAAATAAAATGAAATATTTAAATAACTAACTGATAACTAGCTCTCAAATGATGTGGACTTACCAAAGCTGTTGTCGAGTGATGTTGAGCGTTCGAACTTATAATATGAGACAATAAGTGCAAAAAAAGTACGATCAGTACTTTGAATGTACTGAGTATGCAAGATGGGAAAACTAACTAGTATAAGCTAGACATGAATGCATGAATATGTAAATAGAAAGCAAGACCATGTATAATCATGTACTGAATAGAAATTAAATATCTAAATAACTTAATAAAAGGGCAATGCAAACCTAAACTGAACATAAACTGAAATATAAATTGAGGACCGCAGGAGCTAACAGTAATCGACATACCTCAATCTGAGCAATCTAGGGTCCAACCTATAAACTTAGTTAGAAGGGTTCTAGAACCTTTCCAAGGGTACCAACACTAGATGGAGTGGATCTACTAAACTAATGTTTAGAAGGGTTAGGGTGTTATGCCTCAACTTATAGGGGGCCCTATGAAACCTGTGGTGGCACTATAATTCTGGAACATAGGGACTGCTACTAAAGGTTTCTACCGAATTGATGGTTGAGTCAGAATCCCTGCATTTACTCGATACTACATATGACTCCCAACAAAATAAAACTGAAGCATAAACTGACTTTCTCATCATGATATCATTATGAAAATAGTAATGCATGGATAATTTGAAATACTCAAAAACATGTAAGCTGATGTATGTTTAAACTCCTAGGTATCTGGTGTTCATAACCCACCAGCTCTAAACATGATAATATTAACTGGATATTTTATGGGAAATAAAATTCAAATCCAAGAACTCAACATCTTATCATACTAAGGGAATTCATGATTCTTAAAACATGGAAAGATGCTTCATTTATGGGAAATATTTTTTCATGGTTCTTATACAAGAATAAACTGTAGAATTTAAGTAAAACTCATATTTGACCTAGAACCCATACTTGAGAGGAAAACAACTTGAAGATTAAGAAATTGCTGGGACTCATTGCGATCATAGAAACAAGTCTAGTATATGACTCATTACATCAGACAACGTGTCGTTACTTGAGTTGTTGCCACTAGCAGTTTGACAGTACCTTAGGGAATTCTCCACAACCTTTTTCCTCGACTTCGATCTAAGGCGAGACTAGTAGAATCGAAAAGCTTATTTAATGGCCTATCTTTTTATGGGTAAAGATCTTAAGAACTTGGGGTATTATAATACTCCCTCTTGGAATCATTCATCCTCGAATAAAACTGACTAAGCTGAATTACCAGAAAAAAAATATGATTTTTTACAGAAAACTTATGGGCTGGACTATAAACTGATATCTAATTCAATAACTGGTGCATAGACTAAACTGAACTCATGAATGAATGCTATGACATGAAAATAGATGAGTAGTCTGATATAGGATTGAAAGAATTAATTAATTAAGGAAATCTATTACCTCAAGCTGGAACTAGGTTCTATGATAAAATATGGGGGTACTTGGCCAACATATCAGCCTCTCTCAACTGGCTGATTCCTCTACAAAAGCATTACCAAAGCAATCTCTTTATTCCTTATCCTGCGAGTCTAACGACCAAATATTTTAATTGGGACCTCTTTATAAGAGAGGCTATTTTCCATGCCTATCCTTTTTAAAGACACTACTGATGTTGGGTCACCAATGATTTTTTTCATCAAGGAAGCATGGAAAACTAGGTGCACAGATGCTAATGTTGTAGGAAGTTCCAACTCAAAGGCTACATTACTATATCAAATTAAAATCTTGTATGGATTAACATAGAAGGGACTAAGCTTTCCTTTCTTACCAAACCATTTCACCCCCTTCATGGGAGAAATTTTCAAGTATCCCAAATCACTAACATCAAACTTAAGCTCTCGTCTTCTTCTATCTGTATAGGATTTTTGACGACTTTGGGCCATTTTCAGTCTTTCTCTAATAGCTGAACCTTTTCAATCACCTCATGCACTAACTCTGGTCCTATCAAGTCACTTCACCTACCTCAATCATAACAATAGGATATCTACACCTCCTACCTTAAAGAGCCTCAAACGGGGCCATCTGAATACTGGAGTAATAGCTATGTTTGTAAGCAAACTCAATCAAAGAAAAGTGATCATCCCAACTACTATTGAAATCAATTACATACACCCCCAACATATTCTCTTAGTTCTGAATGGTCTTCTCTGCCTAACCAGCCGAGATGAACATGGATACCAAGAACCTTTCGAAAAATATTTAAAAATTGAGAGGTAAACTGGGTACCACTATCTGAAATGATGGTCAAAGGGACTACATGCAACTTCACCAACTTCCCTGATATACAGTGTAGCATAATCTTTGGCTGAATCTTAACTGTTAACTGACAAAAAATAAGTTGACATAGTCATTTGATCCACAACAACCCAAATAGGATCATGCTGATGACTAGTATAAGACAACCCTGTGATGAAGTCTATATTCACTACTTCCCACTTTTAAGTGGGAATACTGAACTCCTAAAGTGTACTTTTAGGGCTATGGTGCTCAACATTAACTTGCTAGAAATTTGGACACTTAGCCACAAATTTCGCAATATCCTTCTTCATGCCAATCCACCAATAGACTTCCCATAAATCACAGTACATCTGAGTGGATCCTAGGTGAATAGAATACCAAGAATTGTGAGCTTCAGCTAAGATCCGCTACCTCAAACTATCCATATTTAGAACACATAATCTGCTTTGATAGTAAAAAACACCATATCCCTCTTCGGAGAAACCCTCAACTTGTTTATTTTGAACTGCCTCCTTTACCTAGGAAACCAAAGAAGATTTTGAACAATTCTAAACCCAAACACTACCTTTAGCCAAATCAACCAACCAAACTTCTAAACTAGAAATCCAATGAACCTCGTGAACTAACTGTTTCTAATCATCCTTAATGTGAGCAACACTTTCTATAGAAAATCCTCTAAGGGTGTCACCCATGACATTGGTCTTACCTGGGTGATATAAGATGCTCAGATCATAATCCTTTAATAACTCTAGCAACCTTTTCTGATAAGGATTTAGATATTTTTGGTTGAAAACAAACTAAAGACTCTTGTGATTGCTGAACACATTAACATGATCCCCATAGTGATAGTATCTTCAAATATTTAAGACAAAGACAACTGGGGCCAACTCGAGATCATGAGTCGGGTAGTTCTTCTCTAGAGGTTTAAGTTGTCTAGAGAAATATACTATAACCTTGTCTTGATACCTCAATACATAAACAAGACCAACTCTAGAAGCATTTAAATATACCACAAAATCATTTGAACCCTATGGTTGCATCAAAATTGGGGCAGAGGAGAGTCGACCCTTTAGCTCCTAAAAACTCTGCTCATATGAATCGGACCACTAGAATTTGACTTTCCTTTGAGTCAATATGGACAAGGGAGAAGCAATAGAGTAAAATCCTTCAATAGACCTCCTATAGTAACACTCTAAACTCAAGAAACTCCTGATACCAGATAGAGATATGGGTCTAGGACAGTTCCTTACTGCTTTGATATTTTAAGGATAAACTTGAATGTCTTCACCAAAATTGATATGACCAAGGAATGCTATTGATTTGAACTAGAATTCACACTTGTTAAACTTAGTGAATATCACAACCCAAACCTGGGCCTGGCCATGATGGGTATCTCAAGTCCGTTGAGGATCAGAGACTACCCCCTTTACCTAGCCAGACAGAACATAATGCAGCTTAAATTAGATGATTCACACTTGCTAGCCAGATAGAACACAATGCAGCTAAAAGTGGATGAATTCTTAATATATAACAAGATAAGATGAGCTTCGAACATATATAAAGATTGGCAACTCATAAAAGAAATTTTAGAATTTCAAAAATATCCCAATACAAAGTAATCCATAAAGACTCTACACAGACTAAAATCATTCTAAGTCAGGATATGCCCCCCAACAATAGCCAAAAGAGTCTAATACAAGTAATCTAAGAAATAAATGAAACATGACTTTAAAATGATTAATCTTTCAAAGAATGGAAGCTCACCACTTCAAAGTTGACTTCTGATAACCTAGATATCCTACCACTACACAAAAAAGTAGATGCATCTATGATTACTAGATCATATATGCATACAACGTTCAGATACTGTTAATAGGGTGAGCGCTAGCATGTAGCTCATGATAAGGATAAAATAATCCCAATTTAAAACTCTAGTCCAAACTCAATGTACATGTTTACATACATACATTCATACACACACACACACACATATATACATATAATTTAAGAAAAGGAAACAAGTCTTAGTATGCAAGTAAAACATTAGCCTTGACTACGTAGATTAACCATCATAAAAAGGCACCCATGGCTATATGGGTTTATCTCCCCTTGCTGAAAGGACCCTAGAGTGTTTTAGCCACAAAAAATAATAGTATCAAGAAATACCAGGGAACGCCTCAGTGCCATGTCAGTCTAGGATATAAATAAATATAATTAGTGTGAACCATGCACACAATCATCAAGACAAACCCTTAGGCAAGTAAACACAAGTTTCCTATGTCATTCCTCCAGGACCTCTACCTTCATGACTTAGCTACATAACCCCCTATTAGGTCTAATTAAAAAAAGCTTCCTATAACCCATCCATTCAACCAAGTAATTAACCACTAAGGTACACCATAGGTACCATCATACCCTTATGCCTAGAAGCTTTATAATTTTACCATTAAAAATCTATCAACTTGGGAGGATGACTATACCCTCTTTGTTTATTAAATCAAATTTGAGGAATGCCTCGTCCTTTTTTGTTTACCAATTCAACTAGGGGGACTGCCTCGACTCTAAAGCTTCTAATTTAAAATTAAATCATGGCCAACAAGGCATTCAAAAATCCATGTTTACCAGTTTAACCATTTATAAAATGCAATAGTACAGGTCAGTAAGTCAAATTATATGACAAACCATATTTCAAAACATATTACACAAGTGGGTTGAGGTAAAACAATTTCCATAACAAATATTCAATCCAAAATCATTAATTTTGGGGAATACCTTGACCTCTTTTTTCAATTCCCATACCCATGAAGCCAATTAGTTTAAAAACCATTGATAAAGCACAAATAATACATATTAAATCCTGGGAATCCAATTCAAGTAACATTTATTCCAAAACTCTCAAACCCCTAATTATAAACAACAATAAAATCAGTTGAGTAATAATTTAATTACATGATTATAAAAAATAAGTTTTGGGGAAGAGTAACATGCCTGAGATACCAAGAACTACAAAGACAAATCAATCCTTGGATGCTCTATTTACAAATCTCTTAAAACCTAAGGTTCTTTACTAAGGGACTTGAGAGAGCTTGAGAGAGTGTATTTGATTGTTAAAGTAATAGAAATAACACTTCTAAGATGTTTTATGGATGTGGGTCTTAAGTGGGGAAGGAAGGAAATGACAAGAATGCCCCTATTTAAAAGTGTAGAAAATGTCATCTTGTCGTCACGGGTCACCGTACAACTTGTGACGTTTGGCGATAAGTAGACTCTATGACTTATAGTCTGAGTAGTTGCTTAAGGACCTCTCACTGTTGACCCTATGAGTCATACACAATGACTCATGAGGTATCACTACGACATGTAGGGTCCTAGTTGTTGTTAAGGTAGAAACACCAGGCACCTTTACTGGTTTGGCTATGATAAGCATTACGACTCATTTAGATTCTTGATGACTCATTGGGCCCAGTCGTATTTAGGATTGAAACCTTTGGAAACCTTACTGGTCACCCTACAATTGGGGTTCTACAATTTGTATAGACACCTTATGACTCATAAGGTAAGTCATAGTTAGGCAGTGACTTCAAAAACTCAGGAATTTTTCCAAGAAAAAATCTAGGGTGTTTCATTCTCCCCCTAACGATCATTCATCCACAAATGATTAATCAAGGCATTCATTAGCATGATTTAACATAGAAATATAACCATAATTACCTTTAACAAAGATAGAAAACAAAGATATTAAGGAATACACATACCTTAAGAACGATTATCTAAACTAGAAAATAAGAATGGATACGTGGACTTTATGTCCACTTCAACTTCCCACGTAGCTTTTCCAACCTTATGAATCCTCCACAGGAACTTTATCGAAGCTACATCCTTTGTTGTCAAATAATGGATTAGCCTATCAGAGATCTCAACAAGGACTTCTTATAAGACAAGAAATCTGAAATACCCACACCTCTCAAAGGAACAACTAAGAAAGGATCACCCAAGAACTTACTCAACATTGAAACATGGAACACTGGATGGATAGAACCCAAACTCAAAGGCAACTCCAACTCATAAGCCACATTACCCACTATTCTCAAAATCAGTTATGGGCCAACTTATCAAGGACTAAGCTTTCCCTTCTTTCCAAACCTTTTCACCCCTTTTTATAGGAGACACTGTCAAGAATACGTAATCACTAACATTAAACTCCAATTCCATACACTACACATTTGCATAAGACCTTTAGCAACTTTGAGAGTTTTAAGTCTATCCCTATTCACCTTTACTTTCTCCATGGCCTGACGAACTAGGTCAGTACCAAACAATCTAATCTCACCAACTTTGAACCACATAATAGGATAACAATATCTCCTACCATACAGAGCCTCAACGGAGCCATCTGAATACTATAATTATAGTTGTTATTATACGCTAACTAGATGAGAGGAAAATGGTGAACCCAACTACCAAAAAAGTGAATCACGCAAGCCATTAGCATATCTTCCAGAGTTTGAATGGTCCTCTCTGCTTGTCCATCCATCTAAGGGTGGAAAGCGGTGCCAAGGATCACCTTAGTTCCTAAAACCCTCTAACATGAATGCCAAAATTATGACAAGAACTGTGTGCCTTGATCAGATATAATAGAAATAGGTACACTATCTAACTTGTTGATCGCCTAAATGAAAAGCTTAGCATAATCCTCCGTAAATTAATTAGTTCTCACTGGTAAGAAGTAATCAAACTTAGTTAGCCTATCCATTATGACCCAAATTGAATCAAATTATTTTTAAGACAGTGGGAAAAAGGTAACAGATTCCATGTTGATTACTTCCCACTTTTACACAGGAAACTCAATAACTTTAGACAAACCATCCAGCCTCAAGTGCTCCACCTTCACTTGCTGACAAACCATACACTTTGCCATAAAGTTGGCCACATCCCTCTAGATGTTATTCAACCAATAGATATCTTTCAAATCGTGGTATGTTTTTATTGAACCAGGATGGACAGTGTACCTCGACTCATGATCCTCAGCCAAGATTCTTTCCCACAACCCATCAATATTAGGAACACACAATCTACCTTGGTACCTTAGGATACCATCACCACAAATTTCAAAAGCCATCACCTTCTGCCGACCCACATTAACCTTAATCTGCTTCAAGATAGGACCTAAAACCTATTTTTCCTTCACCTCATCACCAAGAGATTACATCACCACCTCTTGCATGATTACACCTTCATCCTTAGAGAGCAAAAGATAAAATCAAAGATTATCCAAATGGTGAATATCCTTAACCCAAACCTTATTTCTTCTCATCAATATGAGATAAGTTCCTCATGGATAATCTGCTAAGAGCATCAACAACCCCATTAGCTTTACCTGGGTGGTAATGGAGATATATATTATAATCCTTGAGTGATTCAAGCCATCTCCTTTGCCTAAGATTCAACTCTTTTAGGGTGTACACATACTGCAGGCTTTTATAATCAGAATATATATAAACATGAACTCCATAGTAGTAATAGAACTAAATCTTCATAGCAAAAGCCAAAACAAACAATTCAAGTCGTGGGTCAGATAATTCTTCTCATACACCTTAATTTTTCTAGAATCATATGGAATAACCTTACCATGATGTATCAACACATAACCCAGTACCACATGGGACACATCATAATAACAAAACCATTAGTACCCTCGAGTAGCATCAAAACTGGAGAAGAAGTCAACTTATCCTTCAACTTCTCAAAACTACCCTCACAAGCATAGGACAACATAAACTTTACCTTTTTTGAGTCAACCTAGTCAATTGAGTAGCGATCGAAAAGAAACTCTTCACAAAACTCCTATAAGACCTAGCCAAATACAAGAACCTCTAAATAGCAGTTGGAGTTTTGGGTCTAGTCCACTTCTTAACCACCACAACATTATGTAGGTCCATGATGATCCCTTCACTAGAAATAACATGACCAAGAAAGGTCACAATATTTAACCCGTACTCACACTTTGAGAACTAAGCATACAATCGTTGATCCTTAAGAGTCTGCAATACTATACAGAGGTGATTGACATAATACTCCTCACTCTTGGAAAATACCAAGATGTCATTAATAAACACAATGACGAATAAATCCAACAACTAATGAAATACCCTATTTATAAGATCGATAAATGTCATTGGGACATTAGTCAACCCAAATGACAGGACTAAGAACTCGTAGTGACCTTTCCGAGTACAAAAAATAGTCTTATGGGTATCCACCTCTCTAATCTTTAACTGATAATTAATCGATAGATGATTAATCTTAGAGAAATACTTAGAACCCTAAAGCTAGTTAAATAGGTCATTAATTTAGGAAGAGGATACGTATTCTTCATAGTCACCTTATTTAACTGCCTATAGTCGATACACATTTGAAGAAAACTATACTTCTTATGCATAAAAAGAACAAGAGCACCCCACGAAGAAATATTGGGGTGAATAAAACCCTTATTAAGAAGATCATTCAATTACTCCTTAAGTTCTTTTAACTCAGCCAGAGCTATTTTATATGGAGGGATAGAGATAGGACGGGTATTCAAAAGAATATCCATTCAAAAATCTATTTCCCTATGGAGAGGAATACCTGGAAGATCTTCGAGAAATACTTTAGGAAAAACATTGACAATGGGGACAGATAAGGGCCCTTAGAATTAGGATCATTAACCCAAACTAGATGATATAACCTCCCCTTGGAAATCAATTTCCAAGTATTAAGATAAGAAATAAACCTTTCCTGAGGCTCAATTTTTGATTTATTCGAAAATTAGAAACTGGTGCTTTGGGTTCTACAATCAAGAGACGCATAGCATGAATGGAGACAATCCATCCCTAATATCATATCAAAATCTATCATATTTAACTTTATCATATCCACCAATATCTCCCTAAAATAGAAGATACCACCTAACCCTTATTAACCTTTCTAGCCACAACAGAGTCACCCCACCGGGGTAGATAAAAAAAGAGATCAGAAATATATTTAGGACCAAAACTGGAAGGAATAGCCATATCAGAGGTCACATACAAAAGTGTAGACCTTAGATCAAGTAAGCAATATATGTCACAAAATAAGATTTATAACATATCAGTGATGATACTGGGAGAAGCCGTAGATTCCTAATGGGTGGATAGAGTATATAGATGATTTCAATTAGTACCGGTACTAGAAGAGCACCCTTCAATACTGGAGATGAAGACGTAGCAACTCATACTTTATTAGCTTCAATAGTGATATCACCTATAGGATAGTTTTTCTTAACATAGCTAGGCTGAATATATATGAAACACTTATTTCTTCCATCATCACAAAAACAACGGTGCAACTATCCATAAAATATGTAAGAAGGATATGATAGAGATGGATGGGCCCTACTTATTTGATATTAGGAACCTGGTTCCTTAAACCAATTGTTGCTCTAAAAATGGTGATCACCAATTACCTTATGATATAGAGCACTAGCCGTAGAATAAGAACTAAATTTTTCCCACTTCTTTATAGACCATTTCCTGCCATCTTTACCACTATTCTATTGGCCTCTACCCTGCTCAAAGTACTTCAATTTCATACTCTACCTTTCCCCAATATCGAGTTATTTCTTCTTTCCATCCTTAACTACTGTATATACACCATAATCCTAGAGATATCTATGTCATTATTCAGTAAGGCGGCTTTACACTCCAGCACCAAGTCCTGAGACAAGCTCGAAGCAAGCTTTCTCATCTTAGCCTGATAGAAGACACTAACTCTGGGGCATAGCAAAACAACTAATGAAATTTCAAAGTGTACACTTTCACATTCATTTTGCCTTGCTTCAAATTCACAAAATCAACCTTCGCTTTTCTCAACTCCTGAGGAAAAAAGAAATTAACAAAAGCACTTGAGAATTCATACTACATAGCTAGCTCAACATCATCTCCTCTCAACTTCTCCCGCTCCTCATACCACTGATATACTAAATCCTTCAATTGATATGCGGCGAACTCTACATCCACAAAGTCAGAAATGCATTGCCCAAAAAAAAATTTCAATCTCATCTATAAACCCTTATATATCCTCCTAAATCTTGGAAGAAGTGAAAGTCTAAGGACTCAACCTCATGATCTCACCAACCCTTATGTCTTTTGAAGAAGAAGAGGCAGCAGAAACACTATGAGTCCAAACATAATCTATATAACCATAGTATGCTCCGGCCTTTCTGGTTATCAATATAACATCAAAATATTCTTTGATCAAATTAGGTATCATTATATTAACTAAATATACGCTGTCATTGTCGGGTACCCTTATATCATCATAATAAAGAACAAGCTCTACAAGGACTAAAGTAAATGACAAGCCCCACAAGGGCTAAAGTAAAGTGCATGGCCCATGAGGGCTAAAGTAAATGACCACCCCCATGAGGGTTAAAGTAAAAGTAAAGCAAGGAGAACCATACCTTTATAACTCATCATTTATCATCAAGGAAAATTTATCCATAAATATGTGAATACATATAACATGAATATTACTAAGTATTAACGGGTTCATCATGGTTTGTATCATAGCTTCTCATGTATTTAATAAATATATCTTTTATAACCCCGTATCATGGCTCATAATATTAACAACATAGAGGATTTCTACCATAATCACTAGTTTGGTTACTAGACAAAAGCATAACATGACTCCAAACATAATCTATAAAGCATTCTTATGCATAGCCAATAAGTATGACTTCTAGCACCATTTACATCATCATTACTATTATCGACAACAAGGAAGATTTCCAATATTATTTATTAGCATAATTATAAAACATGATCATAACTTGGGCAATAGTATAGTTAGTGACCCAAACACTAGACTAAGCAATGGCTTAATCAAATGTATAATCAATGACTCATCTTTACAAAATTCATAATCTAGTCATTTAGACCTTGGTCATAACCATAAGTGATATCATGAACAATGGCTCATTAGTAGTGTATTTGTTGGCCTACTATTGGGCTAAAGATAATTTATCCTTAGTATGAATAATGGCTAAATCATGACATAATATATATAGCTTATCTATAGTGTGGTTGATAACATCATTCATGGATTAGGCCATATTATATTAAAGACCTCATTTAATAGCATGTTCATTATCCCAAATAATAGTTAATCACAATAACATAATTAGTACCTTTGCATAAGCATTAGCCAAAAAGGCATACAAAGGCCTAGTCACTTGGGCATAATATCCAATACCATTCCATATAATCAATAAGTACCAAGAATCATCAATATTACCACAAGGGGAACTCTCTAGTCAATTACTAAGTGTAGGGGTTCAAGCGAACTAATCATGAATCTTTCCTTAAGGTGGGTCAACAAACCCATATATAAATCCCTGAATGCATTCTAAGTCAATTTCTTCCCCATACTAGTATATGGTATCTAAATCAACTCTTACATGAAAGGCAAGCCAGTATAAGCCCTAAGGTAGGTATTCTAATCAAGAACTTTTACTAGGTCCAATGCAACTTAGGCAACCTTCACGAGTGTTAGTAAAAAAGACCATATTACTCTTAAGTGTGAGTAACTAGAGCATTTCACCTAAGGTTAAGTGTTCTAAGGCATTATCATGCTAAACATGAGCAATGAAGTTTATTTCACCTAAAATAAAGGGGAAACAAGTCAACTTTTAGGCATCTAAGATTCACACAGCTTAATTGGTCTAACTAACCCAAGTATTTTATTTCATCAAACCAATACTTAAAACCCATCCAAATAACAAGATATCACAATTATATCAAAACATAGGTCAGTCTAACAAAGGATAAACCTAGCCTACCTCAAATCGGACTAATGCTCAACAATCTACTAAATCTTCACTTTTTCCTACCGAGAAGCTAATCCATAGTGCTAAGCTATCAAAATACAATCAACACATCATAACAAGAATATCAATACCCATATTTCACCATTGTGCTTTGGATCAAAAAATGATACCAAAAACCCTAAGTAGGTCCTTTATATGGAAAACACATTTCTGAGATTTACCAAACATTCAAATACCATAAGGAAATCATAACTCTTAAGAATTAAGTAAAAACCAATCTTATTTGGGCTAAAATTAAGACCTCAAGAAATCTGGGGTTTTGGACAAATATCCAAGAAATTGAAGCATGAAAAGAAAAGATTCTTACCTCAAATCCATTGTTAATCACAAATATATATATGTTAATAAATCTTCTAACTAACCCTCAATAATAAATTTGAGGTAATCATGCCATTCTAGGGTTTCTAGAGCTCAAAGAGAGGTAGAAAATGGACAAATATAGACCAAGGGGGTTATTTTTAACCCCACCAGGTAAAGAGGTACTGTGTTCATGCTGCAAAGGGCCATGATGGCCATTCATTGGTCACGATTATCATGTTTTGGTGCCAGCATGGTCAAAACTTATTTTTCACCACTGGGACTTATTCAGACTCTAATTTTTGTAAATAAACTATGTAACCCCACTAAATTCGATATTTCAGATGCATGTGTAAAGTTGAATTTTCCATCCAAGGTCATTTAGCCCACTTGTGGTTCTCACACCCATATCTTCTAATTTTCAACTTACTGACCAACGGGTCAAAATAAGCTAGGGTGTAGTAGGACCCAAACCAAAGGTATACTTAGCCAAAAATTAATATTCTGGAGTTGCTAGTATACTTGAAATTTGTATCTGAGATCATTTTACTGAGGCTTTTACTCAGTGACCATTTGGAAACATGGAAGACTTGTAAATGGCGAATTGGTTCTAAACACCAAATGAACCGCCTGGTAATTGAACTATCAATTCCAGCAACTCACAAATAACTTAGAGCAGCTATGGAAAATCTCTAAGGGTGAAAATAAGATAAAATATAGAAAATAAGTGAAAGGGTCATTACACTCGACCACTTTTGTCTATCAATTCAACATGGAGGAATGCCTCGACCACCGAGCTTCCAATTTAAAATAAAAGTATGGCCAACAATGCCTTCAAAAATCCATTTTAACGTATTTAACCATTTATGAAATGCAATAGTATAGGTAAGGAAGTCAAATCATATGATAAGCCTTCTTTCAAAACCAATTACACAAGTGGGTTGAGAGAACACAATTTCCAAAACAAATTTTCAATTAA
The DNA here is from genome assembly GCF_002878395.1 of Capsicum annuum. NCBI lineage: Eukaryota > Viridiplantae > Streptophyta > Magnoliopsida > Solanales > Solanaceae > Capsicum > Capsicum annuum. Next base: position 46,272 of record NW_025855975.1, on the reverse strand, counting down.
AAATCATCAATATTGGGAATTCATTAACCTTCATTTTCCAATTCCCATACCCAAGAACCCAATCAGTTAAAAACCATTGATAAAGTAAAAACAATGCATATTAAATATTGTGAATCCAATTCAAGTAATATTTATTCCAAATCCTTCAAACCCCTATCCATAAAACACAATTAAATCACATAAGTGACAACTTGATTATAATTATAACAAAATAATTTTTGTGGAAGAATAACATGCCTGAGATATCAATAATTATGGAGAGAAACCAACCCTTGAATGCTCTAATTGCCAATCCCTTAAAACCCAGGGTGTACTTCACTTAGGGACATGAGAGAGCTTGAGAAAGCTAGAGAGAGTATATTTGATTTTTAAAGTAATGGAAATAATCCTTTTTAGATGTTTTATGGACTTGGTTTCTAAGTGGGGAAGGAGGGAATGACAAGTAGGACTCACTTAAAAGTGAAAAAAAGTCCCCCAGTCATCACGGGTCACCTTACGACTCCTGATAGTTTGAATGAATCATTTCCACTACTTATAGTCTATGTAGTAGCTCAAGGACCCCTCTTTATTGACTCTACAAGTCACACACTATGACTCTTGATGTTTTACTATGACACATAAGGTCTTAGTCGTTGTTAAGTCAGAAATATCAGTCACCTTTTCTGGTTATTTAGAGTCTTGATGACTCTTTGGGTCTAGTCATACTTAGAATAGATACCTTATGAAACCTCATTGTACACCTTAAAATTTGGTTCCTATGACTCATATGAAAATCTTACGAATCGTAAGGAAATTCATACTCAGGGCAGTGAGTTTAAAAACTCAAAATTTTTTCTAGGGCCAAAACCTAGGGTGTTTTAGTGAATAACTAGTGATCTTTAATAGTCTTCAAGAAAATTCTTAAGTGATTGGCATGTTCACCCTCACTCCTAGAATAAATCAAGATTTCATCTATGAAGACTATAATGAACATATACAAGTATTGCATGAATACTCTATTCATCAAGTCCATAAATGTTGTAGGAGCATTCATTAGTCCAAAAGTCATAACTATAAATTCGAACTGACTATACCGAGTTTTAAAGGCTATTTTTAGAATGTCAAAATCTTTGGCTCTAACCTGATGATAGCCCAATCTAAATTCTATCTTAGAAAAATAATTAGCACCCTGAAGTTGGTTAAACAAGTCATCAATCTTGGGGATGGGATACTTATTATTGATTGTAACTTTGTTCAACTGACGATAATCGATGGACATTTTGAGAGAACCATATTTCTTGCACACGAAAATAATTGGAGCACCCTAAGAAGAGACACTTAGCTTAATAAAGCCCTTTTCTAAGATGACTTTTAACTTTTCTTTCAATTCTTTTAGATCAGCTAGAGCCATTCAATAATGTGGAATTAAAAGATGCTGGGCAACTGGAACAAGATCTATTCTAAAGAAAATTTCCCATTCAAGAGGAACTCCGAGCATATCTTTAGGAAACACTTCTAGAAATTCATTAACTACTGGAAATAAATCAAGACTCGAGATTTTGGGAATTGATTCTTTGATTTTGGGAATTGATTCTTTGACTCAAACATAGTGATAGATTCACCTCATAGAATACCTTACGAAAAGAGACCAACCGGACTATGGGCGCTGAGGTACTACCCCTCCATTCTAAGACTGGATCATTGGGAAAATTAAACTTGACTACTATATTTCTACAGTCAAAGGAGGCATAGCAAGAGAGGAGCTAATCCAATGCATAAATAAAATCAAATCGTTCATGTCTAATTCTAGAAGATCGATTAACGTGACTTTCTGGCATGCTATAGTTGTAAATATCTGTATACTAATTTGGCTATGATAGAAATACCAATCAAAGCTGAAACTAAGAAGGGATCTACAAGGATTTCTGGGCTGACACAAAAATCTACTGCTATATAGGGAGTTGCGAAGAAGATTGTGGCTCCCAGATCTAATAATTCATACATATGAAGGTGAAAGAATTATAATGTACTAGTAACCACATCAGGAGAACCCTTCTAACCCTATTGAGTCTAAAGGGTATAAAGCCTATTCTAGTGATGTCTACTAGTTGCACTATAAGTGGCACCCTGTTGAGTCGGACGACCTACTATAACTGTTGAAAAGTTAGTCTGACCCTACTGACGATCATGTGTACTTCTCTATGTAACCACTGGACTTTTGATACCCAAAACAGGCATCAGTACTATCCATGCACTCACCCTTGTGGTTCTTACCATATCTCATGCAAACTGGGTTTGTATAACTACTATTAACGCTACCCTGGGACTTAGATTTGGGCACTCTATCATGAGTATCCTATTTGAACTTTGGTACTAGATCACTGGAAGAAGATAGGGTTGGACTGAACATTTTTAGCAAAACTAATAATGATTCCTACCATGTTATCTCAGTGTGAAAAATTAAAACTACTAGTTCTGGCCCTCTTATTCTCCATTTCCTTCCCCTTTGATCTTCTTCTCCTCAATTTGTAAACCATGAACCATTAATCTGGATATGTCCATCTCTTTAACCAATATGGCTATCCTACACTTCTTGATTATATCCTGAGAAACACCAAATACAAACATACTCATTTAGGCCTTAGAATCAACCACCATAGCTAGAACATACCTCACTAACTAATTAAACTTGGGTGAATACTCCTCATATTTCCCTGCTTTAATTTGATGAACTCACTAACCGTTGATTATCTTAACTCAAGTGGAAAGAACTTGTTTGGAAATATAGCAGCAAATGCATCCCACTCTGCTGGCCCTGCATCTACACATCTATCTTTTTTTCACTACTTAAACCAAGTATGAGCAACCTCTTATATTTGGTAAGTAGCTAGGTCAGTACCTTAGTATAAGTAACACCCATGATATCAGTCACCTTTTGAACACTCCAAGAACTCCTGTAGATCCTCCTCAGACTTGGACCTAAAGTACGTTGGCAAATTCATTTAAGTAAAGTCCCAAATTTTAGTTTCCATCGTATTCAATACTGGGATCGATGCGGCAACAACCAACTGATTATTTTGAGAAGTTATAGATTAGGTTAATACTGTCAAAGCAGCCCTGAACTCAGCATGAGAGACCTGCTCATTCAAAGGGTGTTCAAGAACTAGCATTGATGCTTATTGGTTCCCATTTCTTCTTCTATTTGTTCTCTTGGGAGGCATTTACTATAAATGAATAGAGAATAAGTTAGAAGAAGAATTTTAATAGAATTCACACTCTATCACATTAATAATGAGAGAAGTGAGACCTTCAAAAAAGGTTTTGTAGCCTCTCGCTCATAAGTTAGTGCACTTCACACCCATGAACCAGACTCTACTTAATGGGACGTTAGAAACCCTAGGACACTCTAAACTCATTGCGATGATACCAAATTTGTCACAACCCAAGACTACCCCTTAATTGTCACATGGTGCTTAGTGTCACAAATGACCACAGCTAACCCAAGGCTTGGCAAAAATTAGAATACTAATGAAATAACAAAATTCTTGGCGGAAACAAACTAACATAACTAAAAGAAGCAAGAATGTAAAACTTAATATAGATCAAAATAAGAAATAACATTATTTGGCAATCAAATATGTTGTTAATCCAAATATCTTTCTAAAAGCCTCTAAGTCATAATGAGTTATTGGAACAAACCCCCCAATAAACTCCAACTGACTGAAATAAAATAAAATACTAAAATAACTAGCCCTAGTATCATAAGGACTCACCAAAGTCATTTTTGAGTGATGCATAAATGTGTTAAGTATGGTCTGAGTATTGAGCGTTCGAACCTATATTATGAGACAATATAGCGCAAAGAAGTATGTGATTTGTACTTTAAATATACTAAGTATACGATATGGGAAAACTAACTAGTATAAGTTGAACGTGAATGCATGAACATGTAAATAGAATGCACGACCAAGTACTATCATGTACTTAATACAAACTGAATATTTGAATACAAAATCAATCCAAACCTTAAATGAACATAAACTGAAGTATAAACTTGGGACTTTGGGAGCTAACAATAACCGGCATACCCCAATCTAAGAAAATCAAATTCCAATCTATAAAACCCAATTGTAAGGGTGCTAATACCTTATCAAGGGTACTAACACTAGTTGTCTTAGATCTACCAAACTAATGTCCAAAAGGACTAAGGTGTCATACTGTAATACCCTGAGACTCTAACCAAGAGTGCAACCATGACTCAAGCTCATTAGAAGTAAATTATAGTTCTTTGGTTGTTTTATTATCAAGGGTGATTTGTATTAAGGCCTCAATGATGTCCTAGATATTAGGTGAATCAAAACAATCCTTACCGATTGAATTCTTGGGAAGGATATTGCTATATTCAACTTTAATTGAGTATATGTCTCGTTATACTATGAATTATTGAAATCATGACCTACTAAAAGATCTGTAATTGAATTATCTTTCCAACGATACTAATTTTACCTAAATTTAGTATCGGAGCCAAGAATTATGCTCATTTTACTCCAGCACGTCAGGTTGAAAAACGAAGTGACGACATTTGTGACAAATCATCACAAGTGTGATGAC
>NW_025855975.1:31418-38682 GCF_002878395.1 Capsicum annuum | reverse complement strand
AATAATTCATAGTATAACGAGAGATATGCTCATTTAAAGTTGAATATGGCAACATTCTTCCCAAGAATTCAATCGGTAAGGAATGTTTTGATTCACCTAATCGCTAGGACATCTTTGATGCCTTAATACACATTACCTTTGATAAGAAAAAAAATCAAAGAAATATAAGTTACTTCTCATGAGCTTGAGTCATGGTTGCACTATTGGTTAGAGTCTCGGGTATTACAATATCTTCCCCTTGAAAACATTCATCCTCAAATGTTGCCAAATAGGCCAAGAACAAGAGAAAATAAGGACGTGTAGCTAGAATGACTCTCTCAAAGAGCTTACTTCACTCTATACCTTCGGATACCCTACAAAATACATGAATTCATGATGAAAGTAGACACATAGCTGAATCTTTAATAAGAAGAGGGCAGAATTAAGAAAAAATGATACTTTCTGCTCGCTCCGAACTGACAAAAAAGAGGTGAGGGTACTTGGTTCACACATCAGCTTCGGCTTCCCAAGTAGCACTCTCAACAGATTAATTTTGCCAAAGCACTTTAACCAAAGGAAATTCTTTATTCCTTAGTGTACAGATTTGAAAATCCAAAATCTCAACCAGAAACTCCTCAAATGAAAGGCTATCTTGAGTATCCAAGCTTTCGAAAGGATCAACCATGACAGAATCACCAATACACTTCTTAAGCATAGAAACATGAAATATCGGAGGAGTGCTAGACAACTCCGCGGGTAAATCCACTTCATATGCTACTTTCCCAACATGACTCAGAATCCTGTATGGACCAATATAACGGGGACTAAGCTTTCCCAAATCACTTCACCCCTTTCATGGGTGAAACCTTTAAGTACACCAAATCATTATACTTAAACTCAAGATCTTTTCTTCTTATATCCGCGTACGACTTCTGACGACGTTGAGCTGTCTTCAGTCTTTCTCGAATCAACTTAACTTTTTCCATAGCTTCAAACACAACATCAAGACCAATCATAGCTTCTTCTCCTACTTCAAACCAACTTGTAGGTGATCTAAATTTTCTCCCATACAAAGATTCGAATGGGGACATCTGAATACTAGCATGGAAACTGTTGTTATATGCAAATTCGATTAATGGCAAGTGGTCATCCCAACTACCTTTGAAATCAAGCACACATGCCCTCAAAATATCTTATAAAGTCTAATTGGTCCGCTCAGCTTGACCATCTATTTGCGGATAGAAAGCAGAACTTAGATGAACTTGGATACCGAGACCCTTCTAAAAAGCCCTCCGAAACTGGGAAGTAAACTGAGTACCCCTCTCAGAGATAATAGATAAAGGAACTCCATAAAGTCTAAAAATTCTTGAATATACAATCTATCTTAATCCTCAGCTGTATAAGACAAATGCACTGGCAAGAAATGAGCTAATTTAGTCAACCGGTCTACAACAACCCAAATTGAATCATGATGACGACGAGAAGAAGGCAAACCAATTACAAAGTCCATATTCACTTCTTCCCACTTCAAAGTAGGAATGCAAAACTCTTGAATTACACCATCGGGACTTTAGTGCTCTACCTTAACCTATTGACAAGTAGAAGACTTTGCCATAAATACTGCCATATCTTTCTTCATACCTTTCTACTAATAGATTTCCCACAAATGGCGGTACATCTTTGTAGCACCGGGATGAATAGAATATTGCACACCATCCGCTTCAGTCATAATTCTCTAACTCGGGAACACACAATCTACCCTAAAATCTCAACACACCATCTCCCCCTTGGGAGAAAACCTCTACCTTTTGGTCCTTAACTGACTCCTACAGTCTGACAAAAATAGGATCCATGTCTTGCTTCTTCTTTACCTCCTAGACCAATGAGGACTCAGAACTATACTGAACTAACATACTCCCTTCAGCAAAATCAAGTAATCTAACACCCAACCTAGCCAAATGATGCATATCACGAGCAAATTATTTCTTATGATTTTCTACATGAGCTACATTACCCATAGACAACATGCTAAGAGCATCTGCCACAACATTAGCCTTGCCCAGGTGATACAACATACTTATATCGTAGTCTTTTAGCAACTCTAACCATCTTCTGTGTCTAAGATTCAACTCCCTTTGAGTAAACACATGCTGCAGGCTTTTGTGATTAGTAACACATAACATAAACACCGTACAAATAATGTCTTCAAATTTTCAAAGAAAATACTATAACTGCTAATTTAAGATCATAGGTTGGGTAATTCTTATCATGAGGCTTAAACTGTCTAGAGGTATAAGCTATAACTTTACCCTTCTGCATCAACACACAACCCAAACCAACTCTAGAAGTGTCACAATACACCACAGAATCATTAGTTCTAACGGGTAAAGCTAATACTGGGGCTGAAGTGAGTCGAGTCTTTAAATCCTAAAAACTCTTCTTACAAGGTTTCGACCACAGGAATTTCACTTTCTTTTGGGTTAATCAGGTCATGGAAGACGTAATAGAAGAGAAGCCCTCAACAAAATGACGATAGTAACCAGCTAAACCCAAGAAACTCCCAATGTCAGATGGGGATGTAGGTCTAGGCCAATTATTTATAGCTTCTGTCTTTTGGGGAATGACTATAATGCATTTGGCGGAAACAATGTGACCCAGAAAAGTAACTGATGTTAGAAAAAATTCACATTTTCTAAATTTATCAAATAATTGATGGTCTCTAAGAGTTTGCAAGATAATTCTAAGATGATTGACATGATCATCCTCTCTTTGGAAATACATAAAAATATCATCTATGAGTACAATGATAGACATATCAAGATATTGATTTAACACTCGATTCATAAGGTGTATGAAGGTTGTTGGAGCATTGGTTAACCCAAAGGATATTACAGGAAACTCAAAATGACCATAACGGGTTCGAAAGGCTATCTTTGGGATATCATACTCTCTCACATTATACTGATGATAGCCGGATCTAAGACCTATTTTTGAGAAGTAGCTCACACCTTGTAACTGATCAAATAAGTCATCAATTCAAGAAAGAGGGTAATTGTTCTTGATAGCTACCTTGTTAAGTTGATGGTAATTAATGCACATATGCAATGTACTATCTTTCTTATGCACGAATAAAATAGGTGTACCCTACGAGGAAATACTGGGTCTAATAAAACCTTTGTATAAAAGATTTTTTAGTTGCTCCTTCAACTCTTTAAGTTCTGCGAGGGCCATATGGTATAGAGAAATGGAAATAGGTTGAGTATCGGGAAGGATATCAATCTCGAATTCTATTTCTTTATTAGGTGGGACCCCTGGGAGATCTTCTGGGAAAACATTAGGAAACTAATTAATAATGGTAAGTGATTAAATAGTTGGAGTCTTAAACTTAACGTCTTTAACTCAAATTAGGTGATAGATGCAACCCTTGGGAATAAACTTTCTAGCTTTGAGGTAGGATATAAAATAGATCTTCGGAGTTATAGAACTCTCGGAATACTACAAAATAGGCTCATTAAGAAACTAAAACTTAACCACTCGAGTAAGACATTCTATAGACACATAGCATGAGTGAAGCCAATCTATACCAAGAATGACGTCAAAATCAACTATATCTAGCCCAATCAAATCAGCACATATTACCCAATGAAGGAAAGTTATAGGACACTTCTTATAAACTCACTTAGCAATAACAGATTCTCCTGCTGGGGTAGAAACTAGAATAGGCTCAGGAATCCATTCAGGGTCCATCTTAAAATTTATAGCAACCAGAGGTGTCATATAAGAAGAACTCAAATCGAGGTCCATCAATACATACACATCAAAATGAAAGACACAGAGCATACTAGTGACAACATTTGGAGAGGCCTCCTACTCCTAGTGAGGTGGTGTAGCATAGAAGCAATTCTGCCGTGAACCGCTAATAGTACTAAAAGAGATGCCTTGAGAAGGAACTAGACAAACTACAGGAGCGGGGGAACTGGAAGCCTGACTCTGGGGATGAGCCTCTTGACTCCCCTGTCTAGCATATGGACAATATCTAAGTCGGTGGCCCAACTTGCCACAACCAAAGCAACCCCTTAGATTAACAAAACACTCTCCAAAATGATCTCTACTACACTGGCACATAAAATAGGATAAGGTCTGTTACTTACACTTTCTTCATACCTGGATGGATTGGCCTATTCCCCTGCTCCTACCTACTTCTAGGTGCGGGGGTACTAACTGAGGAAGGCACAGGTATAAACAGGCATCCCTAAAATTAAGGGCGGTTCCCTCCATGAAATATGGACTGACTGAATCTCTGCTTCTTTGATCTAGCTATTTTATTCCCTCTTACTCTCTCCCCTTCTTTCACCTTATCAACTTTAATTTGTTGGGCATGTATCATCAATCGAGAAAGGTCCATCTCCCTATTAAACATAGTTGATCTACACTCTTTCACAACATAACTCAACACGCCAATTACAAACTTGCTCATGATGGTCCTAGAGTCAACCATCATACTAGGAGAATATTTGGATAACTGATTGAATCTAAGATAATACTCCTTAACAGTCATGGAGCCTTGTCTCAAATTCATAAATTCCTCTATCTTTGCTTCCCTTATCTCAAGAGGAAAGAATCTATCCAAAAATGCATCTTTGAATAACTGTCAAGTCATGGGAGCGACATCCTTCCCTCTACTCATCGTCCATATCTCCACCCAATCATGTGCAATATCTTTTATTCGATAGGTAGCCAATTCAACACTCTCCTTCTCAGTCACATGCATAATCTGGGTGATTTTTCTTACTTTATCCAAGCACATCTGTGGGTCTTCACCTACCTTTGACCCATAGAACTTAGGCGGATTCATCCACATAAAGTCACGAACTAGAGCTGCAATAGAATTATTCTCTTATGGAGGTGAAACAGTAGCCTGGGAGCTAGCTTGAGAATTGGCGGTAACTACCTAGCCTAGCACCTGAAAAGCTGCCCAGAATTCTGCATGAGACATGCTTATTCAAGGGATCAATGGGTTGAGGTTGCTCATTGTTTCTATGAGCATGATGAGGAGTCAGTTTCTGTTACTAGAGAGCATGAGTTAGTAGCAGATAAAAAGATAGTTGTAGGCACGATAAACTTTAGAAAGAAAGAAATGGCTTTTCCTAAAATATTCCATAGCCTCTTGCTCATAGATGTGGCATGCTACACACCGATGATCAAGACTATACGTAATACGGCTTGTCAGACTCCCTAGGACTCCTTCAACCTTAGGCTCTAATACCAAGCTTTGTAACGCCCCAAAATTTCCATCTCGAGACGTCACACAATGCTTAGGGCTACACTTAGCCCCAAGTTAACCCTCAGAGCCAGACACTACCTCAAGGAACTCAATTGAACAATAGTCATGCATAATAAAGAAATATACCACATCAGGTTCAAGAGAAATACTAGAGAATACTAGACTGTACAACCAAAATATATTGAATGCATGTACATACCAACCCTATAGTCTGAAAAAGCCTCTATATATCAAAACCAAGGAGCCATTGGGAAAAACCCCAAACTGACTTAAACAGTACTAAAAGCCATAAAAACAGAATGATATCACAAAAAATACAGACACGGTCCTCAAACCATGAGGACTCACATCTGAGGAAACATAGTTGAGGCATTCGAAAATTGCTAACACGGCTACAGCTGAGTACCTAAGCCTACATTATGAGAAAATATAGCCCATAGGAAAATATGTGGGTCAACACTTTGGAATGTACTGAGTATGTGAGGGTGCATGCAATAATGCAAATATCATCATCAATTTCATAAAAATATGCATATGTACAATGATGGTTTACTTGGCTTGAGTTAGGTAGAAACATACTTTTCATGATCTCATAGTAAATAAATCATATGATAAAAACCTCATAAATCATCATAAATAACTCAACTCTTCAACTCAAGACTCGGAGTGACTCGGTAATTCAAGAAACTCAACTCTTATGGACATAGGAGGTACTTATAACCGACATAAACCATGTGAGCTACATGGAGTCCAACGTTTTTCTCTCCTAAGGAGAGAACCCCACATTAGCGGGAGCGTCGTACTCTTTCTAGAGAGTATAACCTAATTTTAGTGATCACAATCTCATACTCAGCCTCTGGCCCATAATTATCAATATCAATCCTACGGTGGCACGCAGTTTTTGGAAAATACCATATTCCCGCTCAGTGCTAAATACTACTCCTAGACACAAGCTCAGAACACGTTAGGAAATTAAGCACAACCATTACAAGGGTCTATCCTGAAGACCAAATCAAATCTCTTTCTCATTTATCAAATTATAATTAATTTGTTGATTCGTAACTCGACTCGAATAAAATCAATCTTTCTTAATATAAAAATGTATCAATTTATTAAATCATGACAACATCAATAACTTTGAGGAAATATCAAGACTCTTTGTAGCAACTCAATCTCATGAATCAATATACTCAATAATCCAGTTTGTCATATGAAGCTAAAGCTTGACACATATCTTGAAAGCACTTGAAATATCAACTCATGGTAGAAATATGAAATTGACAATATTACATATCAAGTCATAACTTGGGAATAGCAAAATAATTATGTATATCAAAGCTTGAACAATTTATATTCTCATAATCTCATGCTGAAGTAATTTGGGTATAACCCACTTGCAAAATCATTTAAATCCATGATATAAATTAAAGCTTTGGGCACAAGAATGAAAGAATTGCTCTTGTTCAAAACCCCACATACCTTAATCTTTGAAATTGGATGAATTTAGTTCTTGATACTCTATCTGCACTTGTAATAAATGATTTTCAAAGACCACACTATGAGGAACTTTATTATTGAAGAAATCTTGAAGATTTATGAATGATTTTGGGAAGATTAATGTTCTTAAATAAAATCCCTAGATATATTTCTTAAGAGAATTGGAAGATAGAATGAAGAAATTAGGGTTTAGATGGGGATTCTCATATTTATAGGGGCCTCCAAAAGATGGAAAAACACCAAAATACCCTTTCAAAAACATCCCTTAATTTCTGAAAAATTAGCTAACGACATTCGTGACAAGTCGTCACGGAATGTCGTCACAATAGGGTAGATTTTGTGATTTTCTACTTAAGGTTGACGAAAATGGTGATAAGTCATCACACTTGTGATGACTTGTCACAAATTTCATCATTGAGGGTGGAACTCTGCCTAAGGCTGACAACATTGGTGATAAGTCATCACACTTGTGATGATTTGTCACAAATGTCGTCACTTCGTTTT
>NW_025855975.1:14034-28418 GCF_002878395.1 Capsicum annuum | reverse complement strand
GTAGATCCTCCTCAGACTTGGACCTAAAGTACGTTGGCAAATTCATTTAAGTAAAGTCCCAAATTTTAGTTTCCATCGTATTCAATACTGGGATCGATGCGGCAACAACCAACTGATTATTTTGAGAAGTTATAGATTAGGTTAATACTGTCAAAGCAGCCCTGAACTCAGCATGAGAGACCTGCTCATTCAAAGGGTGTTCAAGAACTAGCATTGATGCTTATTGGTTCCCATTTCTTCTTCTATTTGTTCTCTTGGGAGGCATTTACTATAAATGAATAGAGAATAAGTTAGAAGAAGAATTTTAATAGAATTCACACTCTATCACATTAATAATGAGAGAAGTGAGACCTTCAAAAAAGGTTTTGTAGCCTCTCGCTCATAAGTTAGTGCACTTCACACCCATGAACCAGACTCTACTTAATGGGACGTTAGAAACCCTAGGACACTCTAAACTCATTGCGATGATACCAAATTTGTCACAACCCAAGACTACCCCTTAATTGTCACATGGTGCTTAGTGTCACAAATGACCACAGCTAACCCAAGGCTTGGCAAAAATTAGAATACTAATGAAATAACAAAATTCTTGGCGGAAACAAACTAACATAACTAAAAGAAGCAAGAATGTAAAACTTAATATAGATCAAAATAAGAAATAACATTATTTGGCAATCAAATATGTTGTTAATCCAAATATCTTTCTAAAAGCCTCTAAGTCATAATGAGTTATTGGAACAAACCCCCCAATAAACTCCAACTGACTGAAATAAAATAAAATACTAAAATAACTAGCCCTAGTATCATAAGGACTCACCAAAGTCATTTTTGAGTGATGCATAAATGTGTTAAGTATGGTCTGAGTATTGAGCGTTCGAACCTATATTATGAGACAATATAGCGCAAAGAAGTATGTGATTTGTACTTTAAATATACTAAGTATACGATATGGGAAAACTAACTAGTATAAGTTGAACGTGAATGCATGAACATGTAAATAGAATGCACGACCAAGTACTATCATGTACTTAATACAAACTGAATATTTGAATACAAAATCAATCCAAACCTTAAATGAACATAAACTGAAGTATAAACTTGGGACTTTGGGAGCTAACAATAACCGGCATACCCCAATCTAAGAAAATCAAATTCCAATCTATAAAACCCAATTGTAAGGGTGCTAATACCTTATCAAGGGTACTAACACTAGTTGTCTTAGATCTACCAAACTAATGTCCAAAAGGACTAAGGTGTCATACTGTAATACCCTGAGACTCTAACCAAGAGTGCAACCATGACTCAAGCTCATTAGAAGTAAATTATAGTTCTTTGGTTGTTTTATTATCAAGGGTGATTTGTATTAAGGCCTCAATGATGTCCTAGATATTAGGTGAATCAAAACAATCCTTACCGATTGAATTCTTGGGAAGGATATTGCTATATTCAACTTTAATTGAGTATATGTCTCGTTATACTATGAATTATTGAAATCATGACCTACTAAAAGATCTGTAATTGAATTATCTTTCCAACGATACTAATTTTACCTAAATTTAGTATCGGAGCCAAGAATTATGCTCATTTTACTCCAGCACGTCAGGTTGAAAAACGAAGTGACGACATTTGTGACAAATCATCACAAGTGTGATGACTTATCACCAATGTTGTCAGCCTTAGGCAGATTTCCACCCTCAATGACGACATTTGTGACAAGTCATCACAAGTGTGATGACTTATCACCAGTTTCATCAACCTTAAGTAGAAAATCACAAAATCTACCCTATTGTGACGACATTCCGTGACGACTTGTCACGAATGTCATTAGCTAATTTTTCAGAAATTGAAGGATATTTTTGAAAGGGTATTTTGGTCTTTTTCCATCTTTTAGAGGCCCCTATAAAATGAGAATCCCCATCTAAACCCTAATTTCTTCATTCTATCTTCCAATTCTCTTATGAAATATATCTAGGGGTTTTATTTAAGAACATTAATCTTCCCAAAGTCATTCATAAATCTTCAAGATTTCTTCAATAATAAAGCTCCTCATAGTATGGTCTTTGAAAATCATTTATTACAAGTGCAGATAGAGTCTCAAGCACTAAATTCATCCAATTTCAAAGATTAAGGTATGTGGGGTTTTGAACAAGAGCAATTCTTTCATTCTTGTGCCCAAAGCTTTAATTTATATCATGGATTTAAATGATTTTGCAAGTGGATTTATACCCAAATTACTTCATCATGAGATTATGAGAATATAAATTGTTCAAGCTTTGATATACATAATTATTTTGCTATTCCCAAGTTATGACTTGATATGTAATATTGTCAATTTCATATTTCTACCATGAGTTGATATTTCAAGTGCTTTCAAGATATGTGTCAAGCTTTAGCTTCATATGACAAACTGGATTATTGAGTATATTGATTCATGAGCTTGAGTTGCTACAAAGAGTCTTGATATTTCCTCAAAGTTATTGATGTTGTCATGATTTAATAAATTGATACATTTTGATATTGAGAAAGATTGATTTTATTTGAGTCGAGTTACGAATCCACAAATTAATTATAATTTGATAAATGAGAAAGAGATTTGATTTGGTCTTCAGGATAGACCCTTGTGATAGTTGTGCTGAATTTTCTAATATGTTCTGAGCTTGTGTCTAGGAGTAGTATTTAGCACTGAGCGGGAATATGGTATTTTCCAAAAACTATGTGCCACCATAGGATTGATATTGATAATTATGGGCCAGAGGCCGAGTATGAGATTGTGATCACTAAAATTAGGTTATACTCTCTAGAAAGAGTACGACGCTCCCGCTAATGTGGGGTTCTCTCCTTAGGAGCGAAAAACGTTGGACTCCATGTAGCTCACATGGTTTATGTCTGTTATAAGTACCTCCCATGTCCATAAGAGTTGAGTTTCTTGAATTACCGAGTCACTCCGAGTCTTGAGTTGAAGAGTTGAGTTATTTATGATGATTTATGAGGTTTTTATCATATGATTTATTTACTATGAGATCATGAAAAGTATGTTTCTACCTAACTCAAGCCAAGTAAACCATCATTGTACATATGCATATTTTTATGAAATTGATGATGATATTTGCATTATTGCATGCACCCTCACATACTCAGTACATTCCAAAGTGCTGACCCACATATTTTCCTATGGGCTATATTTTCTCATAATGTAGGCTTAGGTACTCAACCGTAGCCGTGTTAGCGATATTCGAATGCCTCAACTATGTTCCCTCAGATGTGAGTCCTCATGGTTCGAGGACCGTGTCTATATTTTTTGTGATATCATTCTATTTTTATGGCGTTCAGTACTGTTTAAGTCAGTTTGGGGTTTGTCCCAATGGCTCCTTGATTTTGATATATAGAGGCTTTTTCAGACTAGAGGGTTGGTATGTACATGCATTCAATATATTTTGGTTGTACAGTCTAGTATTCTCTAGTATTTCTCTTGAACCTGATGTGGTATATTTCTTTATTATGCATGACTATTGTTCAATTGAGTTCCTTGAGGTAGTGTCTGGCTTTGAGGGTTAGCTTGGGTCTAAGTGTATCCCTAAGCATTGTGTGACGTCTCGGGATGGAAATTTTGGGGCGTTACAAAGCTTGGTATTAGAGCCTAAGGTTGAAGGAGTCCTAGGGAGTCTGACAAGCCGCATTACGTATAGTCTTGATCATCGGTGTGTAGCATGCCACATCTATAAGCAAGAGGCTATGGAACATTTTAGGAAAAACCATTTCTTTCTTTCTAAAGTTTATCGTGCCTACAACTGTCTTTTTATCTGCTACTAACTCATTCTCTCTTGTAACAGAAAATGACTCCTCATCATGTTCATAGAAACAATGAGCAACCTCAACCCGTTGATCCCTTGAATGAGCATGTGTCTCATGCAAAATTTTGGGCAGCTTTTCAGGTGCTAGGCTAGGTAGTTACCGCCAATGCTCAAGCTAGCTCCCAGGCTACTGTTTCACCTCCGTAAGAGAATAATTCTATTGCAGCTCTAGTTTGTGACTTTATGTGGTGGAATCCGCCTAAGTTCTATCGGTCAAAGGTAGGTAAAGACCCACAGATGTGCTTGGATAAAGTAAGAAAAATCACCCAAATTATGTATGTGACTGAGAAGGAGAGTTTTGAATTGCTTACCTATCGAATAAAAGATATTGCACATGATTGGGTGGAGATATGGATGATGAGTAGAGGGAAGGATGTCGCTCCTATGACTTGACAGTTATTCAAAGATGCATTTTTGGATAGATTCTTTCCTCTTGAGATGAGGGAAGCAAAGATAGAGGAATTTATGAATTTTAGACAAGGCTCCATGATTGTTAAGGAGTATTATCTTAGATTCAATTAGTTATCTAAATATTCTCCTAGTATGATCGTTGGCTCTAGGACCATCATGAGCAAGTTTGTGATTGGCGTGTTGAGTTATGTTGTGAAAGAGTGTAGATCAACTATGTTTAATAGGGAGATAGACCTTTCTCGATTGATAATACATGCCCAACAAATTAAAGTTGATAAGGTGAAAGAGGGGGAGAGAGTAAGAGGGAATAAAATAGCTAGATCAAAGAAGCAGGGATTCAGTCAGTCCATATTTCATGAAGGGAACCGCCCTTAATTTTAGGGATGCCTGTTTATACCTGTGCCTTCCTCAGTTAGTACTCCCACACCTAGAAGTAGGTAGGAGCAGGGGAATAGGCCAATCCATCCAGGTATGAAGAAAGTGTAAGTAACAGACCTTATCCTATTTTATGTGCCAGTGCAGTAGAGATCATTTTGGAGAGTGTTTTGTTAATCAAAGGGGTTGCTTTAATTGTGGCAAGTTGGGCCACCGACTTAGATATTGTCCATATGCTAGACAGGGGAGTCGAGAGGCTCATCCCCAGAGTCAGGCTTCCAATGCCCCCGCTTTTGTAGTTTGTCTAGTTCCTTCTCAGGGCGTCTCTTTTAGTACTATTAGCGGTTCACGACGGAATTGCTTCTATGCTACACCACCTCACTAGGAGTAAGAGGACTCTCCAAATATTGTCATTAGTATGCTCTGTGTCTTTCATTTTGATGTGTATGTATTGATGGACCTCGATTCGAGTTCTTCTTATATGACACCTCTGGTTGCTGTAAATTTTAAGATGGACCCTGAATGGATTCCTGAGCCTATTCTAGTTTCTACCCCAGTAGGAGAATCTGTTATTGCTAAGTGAGTTTATAAGAAGTGTCCTATAACTTTCCTTCATTGGGTCATATGTGCTGATTTGATTGGGCTAGATATAGTTGATTTTGACGTCATTCTTGGTATAGATTGGCTTCACTCATGCTATGTGTCTATAGAATGTCGTACCCGAGTGGTTAGGTTTTAGTTTCTTGATGAGCCTATTTTGTAGTATTCCGAGAGTTCTATAACTCTGAAGATCTATTTTATATCCTACCTCAAAGCTAGAAAGTTGATTCCCAAGGGTTGCATCTATCAACTAGTTCGAGTTAAAGATGTTAAGTTTGAGACTCCAACTATTCAATCACTTACCATTATTGATTAGTTTCCTAATGTTTTCCCAGAAGATCTCCCAGGGGTCCCACCTAATAAAGAAATAGAATTCGAGATTGATATCCTTCCCGATACTCAGCCTATTTCTATTTCTCTATACCATATGGCCCTTGCAGAACTTAAAGAGTTGAAGGAGCAACTGAAAAATCTTTTATACAAAGGCTTTATCAGACCCAGTATTTCCTCGTAGGGTACACCTATTTTATTCGTGCATAAGAAAGATAGTACATTGCATATGTGCATTAATTACCATCAACTTAACAAGGTAACTATCAAGAACAATTACCCTCTTTCTTGAATTGATGACTTGTTTGATCAGTTACAAGGTGCGAGCTACTTCTCAAAAATAAGTCTTTGATCCAGCTATCATCAGTATAAAGTGAGAGAGTATGATATCCCAAAGATAGCCTTCCAAACCCGTTATGGTCATTTTGAGTTTCCTGTAATATCCTTTGGGTTAACCAATGCTCCAACAGCCTTCATGCACCTTATGAATCGAGTGTTAAATCAATATCTTGATATGTCTATCATTGTACTCATAGATGATATTTTTATGTATTTCCAAAGAGAGGATGATCATGCCGATCATCTTAGAATTGTCTTGCAAACTCTTAGAGACCATCAATTATTTGCTAAATTTAGCAAGTGTGAATTTTTTCTAACGTCAGTTACTTTTCTGGGTCACATTGTCTCCGCCGAATGCATTATAGTCGTTCCCCAAAAGACAGAAGCTATAAATAATTGGCCTAGACCTACATCCCCATCTGACATTGGGAGTTTCTTGGGTTTAGCTGGTTACTATCGTCGTTTTGTTGAGGGCTTCCCTTCCATTGCGTCTTTCATGACCTGATTAACCCAAAAGAAAGTGAAGTTCCTGTGGTCGGACCCTTGTAAGAAGAGTTTTTAGGATTTAAAGACTTGACTCACTTTAGCCCCAGTGTTAGCTTTACCCGTTAGAACTAATGATTCTGTGGTGTATTGTGACACTTTTAGAGTTGGTTTGGGTTGTGTGTTGATGCAGAAGGGTAAAGTTATAGCTTATACCTCTAGACAGTTTAAGCCTCATGATAAGAATTACCCAACCTATGATCTTAAATTAGCAGTTATAGTATTTTCTTTGAAAATTTGAAGACATTATTTGTACGGTGTTTATGTTATGTGTTACTAATCACAAAAGCCTGCAGCATGTGTTTACTCAAAGGGAGTTGAATCTTAGACACAGAAGATGGTTAGAGTTGCTAAAAGACTACGATATGAGTATATTGTATCACCTGGGCAAGGCCAATGTTGTGGCAGATGCTCTTAGCATGTTGTCTATGGGTAATATAGCTCATGTAGAAAATGATAAGAAATAATTTGCTCGTGATATGCATCGTTTGGCTAGGTTGGGTGTTAGATTACTTGATTTTGCTGAAGGGAGTATGTTAGTTCAGTGTAGTTCTAAGTCCTCATTGGTCTCGGAGGTAAAGAAGAAGCAAGACATGGATCCTATTTTTGTCAGACTGAAGGAGTCAGTTAAGGACCAAAAGGTAGAGGTTTTCTCCCAAGGGGGAGATGGTGTGCTGAGATTGTAGGGTAGATTGTTTGTTCCCGATGTAGAGAATTATGACTGAAGCGGATGGTGTGCAATATTCTATTCATCCCGATGCTACAAAGATGTACCGCCATTTGCGGGAAATCTATTAGTAGAAAGGTATGAAGAAAGATATGGCAGTATTTATGGCAAAGTCTTCTACTTGTCAACAGGTTAAGGTAGAGCACTAAAGTCCCGGCGGTGTAATGCAAGAGTTTTGCATTCCTACTTTGAAGTGGGAAGAAGTGAATATAGATTTCATAATTGGTTTGCCTCCTTCTCGTCGTCATCATGATTCAATTTGGGTTGTTGTAGACCGGTTGACTAAATTAGCTCATTTCTTGCCAGTGCATTTGTCTTATACAGCTGAGGATTATGATAGATTGTATATTCAAGAATTTTTAGACTTTATGGAGTTCCTTTGGCTATTATCTCTTAGAGGGGTACTCAGTTTACTTCCCAGTTTCGGAGGGCTTTTTAGAAGGGTCTCGGTATCCAAGTTCATCTAAGTTCTGCTTTCCATCCGCAAATAGATGGTCAAGCTGAGCGGACCAATTAGACTTTATAAGATATTTTGAGGGCATGTGTGCTTGATTTTAAAGGTAGTTGGGATGAGCACTTGCCATTAATCAAATTTGCATATAACAATAGTTTCCATGCTAGTATTCAGATGGCCCCATTCGAATCTTTGTATGGGAGAAAATTTAGATCACCTACAGGTTAGTTTGAAGTAGGAGAAGAAGCTATGATTGGGCTTGATGTTGTGTTTGAAGCTATGGAAAAGTTAAGTTGATTCGAGAAAGACTAAAGACAGCTCAACGTCGTTAGAAGTCGTACGCAGATATAAGAAGAAAAGATCTTGAGTTTAAGTATAATGATTTGGTGTACTTAAAGGTTTCACCCATGAAAGGGGTGAAGTGATTTGGGAAGAAGGGAAAGCTTAGTCCCCGTTATATTGGTCCATACAGGATTCTGAGTCATGTTGGGAAAGTAGCATATGAAGTGGATTTACTCGCAGAGTTGTCTAGAACTCCTCCGATATTTCATGTTTCTATGCTTAAGAAGTGTATTGGTGATTCTGTCATGGTTGATCCTTTCGAAATCTTGGATACTCAAGATAGCCTTTCATTTGAGGAGTTTCTGGTTGAGATTTTGGATTTTCAAATCTGTACACTAAGGAATAAAGAATTTCCTTTGGTTAAAGTGCTTTGGCAAAATCAATCTGTTGAGAGTGCTACTTGGGAAGCCGAAGCTGATGTGCGAACCAAGTACCCTCACCTCTTTTTTGTGAGTTCGGAGCGAGCCGAAAGTATCATTCTTTCTTAATTCTGCCCTCTTCTTATTAAAGATTCAGCTATGTGTCTACTTCCATCACGAATTCATGCATTTTGTAGGGTATCCGAAGGTATAGAGTGAAGTAAGCCCTTTGAGAGAGTCATTCCAGCTACACGTCCTCATTTTCTCTTGTTCTTGGCCTATTTGGCAACATTTGAGGATGAATGTTTTCAAGGGGAAGATATTGTAATACCCGAGACTCTAACCAATAGTGCAACCATGACTCAATCTCATGAGAAGTAACTTATAGTTCTTTGATTTTTTTCTTATCAAAGGTAATGTTTATTAAGGCATCAAAGATGTCCTAGCGATTAGGTGAATCAAAACATTCCTTACCGATTGAATTCTTGGGAAGAATGTTGCCATATTCAACTTTAAATGAGCATATCTCTCGTTATACTATGAATTATTCAACTCATGACATATCAAAAGATAGATAATTGAATTATCTTTCCAATGATACTAATTTCACCCAAATCTAGTATTGGAGCCAAGAGTTATGCCTATTTTACTCCAGCATGTCAGGCTAGAAAACTGAGTGACGACATTTGTGACAAGTCGTCACAAGTGTGATAACTTATCACCAATGTCGTCAGCCTTAGGCAAATTTCCACCCCTAGTGACGACATTTGTGACAACTCGTCGAAAGTGCGATGACTTATCACCAATGTCGTCAACCTTGCAGAAAATCACAAAATTCACCCTTTTGTGACAACATTTCGTGACAACTTGTCACGAATGTCGTCAACTATTTTTTTCAGCAATTAAAGGACATTTTTGCAATGGTATTTAGGTCTTTTTCCATCTTTTGGAGGCCCCTATAAATATGAGAATCCCCATCTAAACCCTAATTTCTTCATTCTCTCTTCCAATTCTCTTAAGGAATATATCTAGGGTTTTTATTTAAGGACATTAATCTTCCAAAAATCATCCATAAATCTTCAAGATTTCTTCAAGAATCAAGTTCCTCATAGAGCGAGCTTTGAGAATCATTTATTACAAGTGCGGATAGAGTCTCAAGCACTAGAATTCATCCAATTTTAAAGATTAAGGTATATGGGGTTTTGAACAAGAGCAATTCTTTCATTCTTGTGCCCAAAGCTTTGATTTCTATCATGGATTTATATGATTTTGCAAGTGGTTTTATACCCAAATTACTCCATCATGAGATTATGACAATATAAATTGTTCAAGCTTTGTTATTTATGATTATTTTCCTATTCCCAACTTATGACTTGATATTTAATATTGTGAATTTCATATTTCTACCATGAGTTGGTATTTCAAGTGCTTTCAAGATATGTGTCAAGATTTAATCTTCCTTATGGCAAGCTAGATTATTGAGTATATTGATTCATGAGATTGAGTTGTTACAATGAGTCATGATATTTCCTCTAAGTTATTGATGTTGTCATAATTTAATGAATTGATACATTTTGATATTGAGAAAGATTTATTTGATTTAAGTCGAGTTAGAAATCCACAAATTGATTATGATTTGATAAATAAGAAAGAGATTTGATTTGGTCTTTATGATAGACCCTTGTGATGTTTGTGGTGGATTTCTTAACGCGTTTTGAGCTTGTGTCTAGGAGTAGTATTTAGCACCGAGCAAGAAAAGTGGTATTTCCCATAAACTATGTTCTACCATAGGATTGATATTGATAATTGTTGGCCAGAAGCCCACTATGAGATTGTGATCACTAAATTTAGGTTATACTCACTGGTAAGAGTACGACGCTCCCGCCAATGTGGGGTTCTCTTCTTAGGATGGCAAAATATTAGACTCCATGTAGCTCACATGATTTATGTCGGTTATAAGAACCGCACATATCCATAAGAGTTGAGTTTCTTGAATTAGCAAGTCACTCTGAGTCTTGAGTTGAAGATTTGAGTTATTTATGATGATTTATGAGGTTTTTTTATCATATGATTTATTTACTATGAGATCATGAAAAGTATGTTTCAATCTAACTCAAGCCAAGTGAGCCATCATTGTACATATGCATATTTTTATGAAATTGATGATGATATTTGCATTGTTGCATGCACCCCCACATACTCAGTACATTCCAAAGTATTGACCCATATATTGTCCTATGGGCTACATTTGCTTGTAACGTAGATTCAGGTACTCAGTCGTAGATGCGTTAGCAATATTCGAGTGCCTCAACTACGTTCCCTCAATAGTGAGTCCTCATGGTTTGAGGACCGTGTCTATATTTTTTGTGATATTAGTTTGTTATTATGGTTTTTAGTACTGTTTGAGTCAGTTGGGGGTTTGTCCCAATGGCTCCATGATTTTGATGTATAGAGGCTTTGTCAGACTAAAGGGTTGGTATGTATAGACATTTAATATATTTTGGTTGTATAGTTTAGTATTCTCCAGTATTTCTCTTGAACCTGATATAGTATATCTCTTTATTATGCATGACTATTGTTGAATTGAGTTCCTTAAGGTAGTGTCTGGCTTCGAGGGTTAGTTTGAGGATACGTGTAGCCCTAAGCACCATGTGACATCTCGGGATGGAAATTTTGGGGGACCCATTGTAACCTACGGTGGTGCCATAGCTTTGAAACTTAGGGGCTGCTACTAATGGTCACTATTTAACTGATGGGGGGGAAGCCATCTTTGAGGTCACTTGGTGCTACTTATGACTCCACTCTGAATGACACTAAAGTAAAACCGAAGTTGCTCATCATGTTATCATTCTGAAAGTAGTAATTTATGCATAATCTGAAATATTAAAAAATATATAAACTAATGTTTGTCTAAAATCCTAGGTATCAGGTGTTCATAACCCACAAGTGCTAAACATGATAACATTAACTAGACATTTTTGAGAAATCATAATTCATGTCCAAGAACTCATCATCTTATCATTCTCAAGGTATTAATAATTCTTAAAACATGTCAATATTTTTCGTTTATGTAAAAATATGTGTTCATGGGTTTCCTACAAGAAGGTTTCCTACAAGAATAAACTATAGTATTTAAGGAAAACTCATATTTGAACTAGAACCCAAACTTGAGGAGAAAATAGCTTGATGATTAAGAAATTATTGGGATTCAATGGGTGGAAGGAAGCCATTAATGAAATCCCACATACCTAGATGGGGAAGTCTTGGAGAAATCTTTGGAATTTGAACTTGATATTGAGGAATCCTAACTTGATGTTAAGAGGAGAAAATCTCCCATTTTGCTAAGTATCAAATGATTCTGAGTTTATGATGTGTTAAGGTAATATTAACCTCCAATAACTGGTCTTGAAGTTCCCAAACAAAGTGGATTTAAGGTTAAAAGATTGGGATAAAACTAAACAAACCTTCATAAAATATGTAGGAATTGATTGGAACAGTCATCAGGAATCGAGTAATGACTTATTACGACTGGTCATAAGTCATGGTTTGAGTCATGAACTGAGGACCTGAGTTCTGAGTCCTTTTTATTAGACAATGACTCCTATGCTAATGAATCATTAGGTCTGAAGATGATTCGTTATGAAGAGTTGTGGCCCAGGGCTGAGTTTTTAGTTCATCACTAATGTAATACTGGGTCAATACACAATGACTCATTTAGTTTGACAACGAGTTGTGTCCTAGACTCATTGCCACTGGTCTGAATTTCCTAGTCACTTACTTCAATCACAACGAGTCTAGGCAACGACTCATTTCATATGACATTAGGTCATTACCTGAGTCATTGCTACTAACAGTTTGACAGTACCTAAGAGAATTTTCAACATCCTTTTTCAATGGATTTGAATTAAAGAGAGACTGGTGCTGTAAGAAAGATAATTATTAGCCTATTTTTTGGTGGGTCTAGAGCTTAAAAACTTAGGGTATTACAATCAACCTCTGATGTAGTACCTCAAATATATTCTATATCTTATAAGGGAGCCTGTATAGCCTCAATATTAATAGTAGTTGTAATATCCTATAGAGAGTTATTCCAAAAAAGTTAGATATCTCTGGATCTAAGCATATCCAACTTAGTTCTCATGGTAGAAATTGTAATTTACATGATTTCTCAGTTGCCACGATTGCAAAATTAAGATCATGATGGCACTTACCTAAAAGAACCCAAATTTTTGCCCTTGAAAATTTCTTGTGCTTTAGGCTCACTATTTTAGTTACGGCAGTACCCCTAGATTTGTTGAGTGTATTGACAACTCATTGGGTTGAGTCATACCCAAACCCATAAGTTTGACGATTGGTTTGGCTCTAAGTATGAGTGGCTCACTATAAGCCATAAGTATATGTCATGAGTCATAGGATCAAATCATAGGGTGCCTAGTGTTTAATTCATTTGAGTTCTGTGTTGCTCACAACTAGACCTCATGAGGGGCACTTTAGATATTTTTCATTATGAGGGGGTTGTTGGAGTCATAAGGTGGGCAGTGTATGGGAGTCCTAGTCACTGTCTTGGTTGCTACTCGTGGTCATGAGTCATAAGGTGTGGTTATGAGTTAAGGAGTTGACTCATAACCAAAGATGATGGTTTTTTAGCTTTTAAGTCGGGGGCACTTTAGACACTTTGCACTCAAAATCCTTTAGACCCCACATCCATAAAACATATTTGGGGCATTCATTCAATACTTTAACGGATTAAACACTCCCTAATTCTCTCTCAAACTCGCTATTCAATGTAAGGCTAGGGTTTTAAGAGGTTTATCAATTAGGGTTCTCAAGGGTGGTTTCTCTCCGTGGGTCATACTATTTCAGGCAAGTTACTCTTCCCTCATTGTTAATTATGCAAATGCATATGATTTAAAGTATTGTTCATAAGATTATTGTTTGGTTTTGAAAACAATGGTTGGGGGTTTTTAATGTTAGGAATTGAATAATGTTTTCCATGGTTTATATATATGATTTTTATGCCTTTAATATGGTTTTGAACTTGTGTTTGCGTAGGTATGGTTAATGAACTCAGGAATTGTGATTTTCCTAAACTTGTGGCTTTGTAGTGGCTATAACCCCAATCGTATAATATGAAATTGGTTTTTAGTTATGAGAACTATGGAAATTTGTAAAATTGAACTATTCATGAAATATTGCATAATATAAAGAAGTATTTGAAATACAATGGTATGATTTAAAGAACAATGGAAGTCGATATTCCCCAATGTGTATTAATGAACAAAGGGAGTAGTTCTCACCAAGTAAATGGAAATTATTTTGGCATTATGTGTTACCTTGCAAGTGTAGTTAGTATAACGATTAGAACAATGTATGACCAAAAGTATTTTGTGGTATATTGAATAGAAAGGTGTGACAATTGTTTTAAGTGCGCTTTAATAAGGATTGTGTAGCTGAGCATAAAAGTAGAGGTTAAAGTGACAAATACTTGAAATCGTATTTATCGACGTAGGGGTCAAAGTGTCCAAGGAGGTTTGAGAACCATATATTATTATTTCATGATTATGGAGGTTCGAGTCCCATGTAAATCATTATATTATTGGGTGATAAAGTCACTAAAACCTTCTGGGTTTTAACCGTTAGAAAATTTCCTAGAATTTCCATTCTCCGGACACAATATGACTCATGGGTATGAGCCATATGTTGGGGTATGAGTGGTATGGTCCTATCCTATACTGACTAGTGTTAGTTGGAGGGATAGTTTTTATCACTAGAATGGGTACGACTTAGGGGTATAAGTCGTAAGGCTTAGTATGAGTCGTATCAGGAACTCGTATGGTGGGTAGTGTTTGATCCTCCTAGTATTGCATACTGCCAGGGATACGGGTTATGGATACGGATCATCTGTTGTGGTTACGATATGGTTTGATTATTCATATATGGGACAGTGTTTGATCCAAGGGTTGAGACTTGGATACGAGTAGTGGCCAATGATGTATAAGAAGGTAGGACTCGTATTGGTCAGTTGTATCCCTGTGATAGGTCTTTAAGGGATT
>NW_025855975.1:0-11034 GCF_002878395.1 Capsicum annuum | reverse complement strand
TAGGTAATCTTTAGCTTTGTAGGTGTATACAGGGTATTATATGGGTTTACAAACCCTCTACGGGTCCTATATCGGGTAGTTTTATCTCTATAAGGTTATACGGAGATTGTGCGACAACCTCATGCTTTACCCTCATTATTATCATCATCATTATCATTATTCTTATTGTATTTATTTCATTATGTTAGTGATGTAATTCTATATGTTGTTTGGACTTGTTATCTATCTATTCTTCTATCTTTCACTTCTATGTAATATTCTCATTTATGTTATTTTCTTTTATTTTGCTTATATGTGGTATAATGGAATACTTATATTCGTTGATGGTGTTTGTTATGTTATACATTGATATTATAGAACTATTATTGCAAGCGGTGTAGGCTATCATTGTGGGATATTTTTAAATTACAGATGACATGCCTTTTGTATTTACTTTGTATGTTTTACTATCTACTTTGCTCGATCGTCCTATGATACCTACTGACTATTTGTGGATCGTACTCATGCCTATTATGCCCTTTTGGTGCAGGTCCTACTTTGAGTGCACCCCATCTTGGTCAATTCGGGCGATATTTGGTGTGAACATGCATATGGATCTGCCCTATTTATGATTAGTGCTAGGGGACTCTCCCCTGAGAAACAGGTTGAGCATAGTGAGGGTATGGGTTCCACTCTAGTTCCTTAGAGTTCTTATATCTTAGTCTTGGTGGGATTATTGGTTTGTATGTTGACCCATTTGAAGAGTGTTTGAGTTTGTTTTGTATTCCCCCAACTTTCAATGTTATACCTGCTCTTGTTCCATAGTCTAGTTATGGTGTTCCTTATGTCATGAGTATGGATACTCCAGTTTCACTAACTTCTATTTTGGGTACTACTCAGACCCCGAGTACTATTCTTCCTTCAGGGTTGGCATTTGAGTATAGTGTTCTGAGATCAGGAGTTTAGCCTCGTCTATATTGCCTCCTCAAGTAGGGGTCTCTATCAGTAGGGCTTTCTATGTCTCTTGCTCTTCAGTGAGTCATGACACAGATAGTAGTATTTGTAGAATCTTTTCAGAGTATAAAGGGTAAGGCAAGGATACATGGACCTACCCCTCAAGTGTCTCAAAGAGGCATCAAGAGAGTGAACTATCAGGACAAGTTTAGAGGTTTTTCTGTGTTTTATGAGATTGGCCATTTGGCCAAGGACTATTGCCGTAATGTGTTTAGATCTATTCCTATATCAGTTATGAGAAGTAGGGGTACTATTAGAGGTGCGAGGGTAGAGGTAGTGGATCTCATGTTTGAGGTCGTGGGATATTCAGTTGGTTAGTGGTCATGGATAGTGCTATGCTACGCTAGACAAACTAGAGATAGAGGGTTCTGATGCTATGATCACAAGTATCATCCCTATTTGTTTATGATCTGTATCTATGTTATTTAACCCCAAATCAACTTTCTCCTATGTGTCTGCATATTTTTCTTTAAGTTTTGATTATGTTAGTAAGCTTCTTGACATTTCTATTCATGTATCTACCACTGTAGATAGTTTTTTAGTAGTGGATCGAGTGTACCGTTCTTGTGTTGTAACTTTTGTAAGGCATGGGACTTGAGTAGATTAGCTTGTTTTAGATATGGTTGAATTCGATGGCTTTTGGGGTATGAATTGGTTGGCTCCATATTATGTTGTCCTAGATTGTTATGTTAAAATCGTGACTTTAGCTTCGCTGGATATGTTGAGGATATCTTAGAAGGATACGCTTTACTCAGGTTATAAGAGGATTATATCTTACGTTCGGGCTTGTATATTGGTTTAGGGGGAGATGTTTATCATACTTTTCTCATATTTGAGATACTAGTATTGTTTTACCTCTTTCTATAGATTTCTGTTCATGTTGTTCATGAGTTCATGGATTTTTTTCTATGGATTTTCCGGGTATGCCTCAAAATCATGATATTGATTTTGCTATGGATGTTGAACCGGGCACCTAGCCCATTCTATTCCTCCTTATTGGATGGCACCGCCGAATTGAATTCCCCATTTCTATTCCTCCTTATTGGATGGCCCCGCCGAATTGAAGGAACTGAAGCATCAATTAAAGGAGTCCAAGTCAAAGGAGAAGATCCAGCTTGTCTTGAATCCATATATAATCTCCACCAATGTAGAGTGATCAAATTGAAATATGGTGCACTAGTCTCAACAAGGCCCAAATTATGGAGCCTATCCTCACAAGCAATCAAAAACTCATATGCATCCTCACCCGGTGCACCAAAATACCTAGGCAGAGCCAATCTTAAGAATCTACCCAACATCATCAACTCCTCAATAAACAGAGCAGACTGGGTAACTAATGGCTAAGCAACTATCGATTGAGAAATAATCGATGCAGGAGGGACCTCAGGTATAGGAGCGTAGCTACAGATCATGCTCCCGCCTCAGCACCACTCTGATCTATAGACTGTGCATCATTAGATGGTGCAGCACCAACTAACTCTAAAAGCTGAACTAAAGCATCTTTGAGCACTAAAGATTAAATAAACCATGTTGGAGCCTAGGTTCTTCCCTGGACCACTGCTAGCTAAGGTGGAAGAATCTCTCGCTTGAGAGAGAGAATAGGGTCTAGTGATGACCCCTTCTCATGTCCCCTACTGGGGACACATCTATAGGTTGTACAATATCTCTTGGTCATCTACAAATAGAAGTAGGATCCCCAGGCTCAATCTCGAGACCCTCATCTCGTGTAACAGTAGCGCACATCCAAGCAATCTATAAAAGAGCGAAGTCAAAGGAATGTTATATAAATCAATTCCGACTCTTAGCACGAAATCAGTGAAAGAAGATAGGAACTCCTAAAAATGTCCCATAGCCTTCTGAAGATAGAAATTAAACATCATCGTTCTGATCCGTAAGACTCAACTAGACACTTGCTCTTGTGCCAACAATACTAGTGAAATCTAGGGTCTAATACCAATTTGTAACAATCTAAATTATGGGTCATGAAGGCACCTACTATATCCCACTAGTAGGTAAGGCAAATTGTAACAGTGTAACGCCCTAATTTTCTGGACCGGAATGCTACACGGTGCTATGACCTCAAGGGACCACAAGCTAACCCATGACTGATATCTGTACCTGTAGACTGCAATTCGAGTCATAATAATACGGAAAACATACACAATAGGCCATAAGTTCAACTGAAATAATATAAGATCCATATGGGCGAAAAATACCCAAAACAACTGAAAACTAAATCTAAAAGCTAAATCCGAAAGCCTCTAAGTACTGTCTGAAATAAGGAGTTGAACGAACATGTCTCCAACTAAATCCGTAAAACTGAACTTAAGAAATAAATGAATAAATCAAATAATGTCTTCCTCAAATAAAGAGGACTCACTGCAACTCTTTATGCTGAATGCGACTGCTACTGCTAGTCTGAGACTCGTGACTCTGAACCTATGGTTTAATATGAAAATAAAGCACCATAGCAGAAATGCCTCAGTACAACTGGAGTAATGAGTATACAAGTGAGGTAGGCTAATGCAAGGGTTTATGTGCATGAATAATACTACTGACTGACTGATATGAACTTAAGAGTACAAATATACATACATAGTAACTAATATCATGAGTACATGATGGCTAAATCTGTACGCTAATACATGGCTGGAACCGTGGTTCTGATAACATGGATGACTATATCTGACAGCCCTGAATCTGGTTGAACTCTCTGAGTTTCGTCCTATGACTGAATTTGACCATATCTAACAGTCCTGGTATACTGATATCTGAAGAACTGTCTGAGTTCTTTTACTGAGACTAATACTGAAACTGTGGGAGGTAGTTGTTTAACAGACATGCCCCATATGTGCCATTATGGCTAAAATGGGGTCCAATCTCTGCCCTGACTGGAAGGGTGTCAATACCGCGCCATTAGTAAGGACAACATATGATCAACCATCATATAACAGGTAACTCTAGTGAGAATGGTGGGAACCCTCATATAAGAAGCTGTGATGTCTCAACCTATGCTGGCAACATAGTTCTGGAATGCAACGATGACTGCTAAGAATCATACCCTCATATACAGGTGAATTCCCATCCTTGGGTTCACTCGGTGATAACTTCTACTCCCACCTGATGAGACTAAACATAATTCAACTGACTTCCATTGACTGACAGAGTAGTACTATTCTGTGAGAGTTAACTGGGATCATGAGATTTCTGAGGTTTCCTGAGTCACATGACTAACTGAGTTCTATAGATTATAGCCTTAATAAGATTATCGTGACAACATGACATGGCTCTAGGCACACAACTATGTTTCTTGAGTATGAATACCCCCAGGATTCGATAGAAGAAAACTGACACACATGACATGACTTGATCATAAGATTGGAGTCCACAATTTGCTATATCATAAGTAGGGGATAGTGTACTTCATGTATTTAATCAACACCTAGAACATAGTAGGGAAAGCATGGATATAATTCACACACAAAATTCATATTTCCATCATCATACATACTTCATTCCATCACCATAAGAATACATAAATAGCATGGGCATTCATATTGAAGTGTATCGCTAACATGGACTTGTCATTTAGATGTCATGAAATCATGTAAATATGAACTTCTAACATCCTAGGAATTCTAACATACTTGAATTAGTTCAACCCACCCAAAGTTTATGATTTTCAACCAACAATCACATATATTACATGAAAAACATCCTTAGATATCATCTTGAAACTTTAACAACAATCATCAACGTGTACATGCTTATATCAGCATAAAAGTTTACAAAATAACATTTAAAAGCATGGTTCTTGAACTCTATGAATGAATTGAATCATAGATGAACACCATGCATACCTGAAAGCTTTATCTTGAAAGAGATCTAATGTTTCTGAAGGTTCCTAAAGAAATCCTTAGGCTTTCCATTTATTTTTCTTAACTAGGGTTTAACCCCTTTGGGAAAGAATGCTCTTGTTCCTGAGGAGATAATCTTGAGAGGAAACCCTAATCTTGTGGTTGAAAGTGTAAGATAGGGTTCTTAAGATGTTTTAACTAAAGAGAATGGCAGATAATACGTTCCTTGAGGATTATAAGTCGTTGGAAGTGAAGGGAAAGACCAAAATACCCTTTTGAAATAAATTCCAAGTTGTTGAAAATCATCGCTGATGACATTTGTGATAAGGCGTCAAAAGTGTGGTAAACCATCAAAAATGTCATCACACAGGAGATGGAACTGATGGTTTCTGCCTAAGTATGATGACCTTCGTGGTAGGGCATCAAAAATGTGGTAAGCTACAACGAATGTCATCACTTAGGAGCTGGTTTTTGCCTAACGCTGATGACCTTCGTGGTAGGGCATCACAAATGCGGTAAGCTACCATGAATGTCGTCACTTAGGAGCTGGTTTCTACCTAAGGCTGACGACCTTCGTTATAGGGCGTCACAAATGTGGTAAGCTACCACGAATGTCGTCACATATTTTCCAGCGACATGCTGGATTAAAATAGGAATAACTCTTTTCTCCGATATCGGATTTAGGCGAAATTGATATCTTTGGAAAGATAATTCAACTATCTATCTTTTGATAGGTCATTAGATAAAAAGTTCCAAGTATAATGAGATATATTATAATGAGATATATTCTCATTTGAATCTGACTATGTCAATATCTTTCTCAAGAATTCAATCGATGAGGAATTTTTTGATTCGTCTAATAGCTGGGAGTTATTTAAAGCCTTAATATATATGTAACCTACTTATAAAAATATAAAATAACCATAATGTACTATGCATGAGCTTGGTACATGGCTTTAATATTGGTTTCGATTTTTTGGGGTATTACAATATCTCTCCCTTGGAATCATTCATCCTTGAATGATGAATACTTGAGAGGGGAGAAAAGATAAAATGATGCATACACTGATCATACTCAACTGGAACATGATTTTAGGACTAACTGAATTCTAAATTGATGGCCCAACTGAACATGCATATCTGATGCATGACTAACAAGCTGAACTCATGAATGCTTGATAAGCTATGCACTGATACTTGATACCAATTTTATACTGGAATTTTGAACTTATAATTGAATTAGCTTAAGGAAAATTGTTACCAAAAGCTACGTCTGAATTAGTGAATAAAAGAAGAGGGTACTTGGTTCGCATGTTTGCTTCTGCTTCCCAAGTAGCTCCATCCATGGACTAATTCTGCCAAAGAACCTTGACTAGAGGGACTTCTTTATTCCGCAGCCTGAGTCTGATAGTCGAGGATTTCAACTGGAATCGCTTCATAAGAGAGGCTATTCTGAATGTCAATGCTTTGAATAGGGACTACAACTGCGGGGTCACCTATGCACTTCTTGAGAAAAGAGACATGAAAGACTGGATGAACTGAGGCTAGATCTGAAGGCAATTTAAGCTCATAGGATACCTTGCTGAAGCGACTGAGAATACTTAAGGGACTGACATATCAGGAACTGAGATTTTCCTTCTTCCTGAATCTCTTCACTCCCTTCATGGGAGATATCTTGAGATAGACATATTCATTGACCTCAAATTCGAGATCCTTTCTACGAATATCCACATAAGAGTTCTGTCGTCTCTGAGCAGCCTGGAGTCTTTCTCTGATCAACTGAACTTTCTCCAAGGCATCGAATACTAAGTCAAGCCCTATGACTGCGGTCACACTAACTTTGATCCAACTGATTGGAGACCTACATCTCCTACCATAGAGAGCTTCAAACGGAGTCATCTGAATACTGGAGTGATAGCTATTGTTATATGCAAACTCAATCAACGGAAAGTGGTCATCCCAGCTTCCCTTGAAATCAATTCCACACGCCCTTAGCATATCTTCTAGAGTCTGAATGGTTATTTTTGCTTGACCATCTATCTGAGGATGAAATGTTGTACTGAGATGAACCTAGGTACTACGACCCATTTGGAATGCTTTCCAGAAGTGAGATGTGAACTGGGTACCTCTATCTGAGATGATAGATAGTGGAACACCATGTAATTTGACCAACTCCTTGATATAGAGTTTGGCATAATCCTCAACTGAGTAAGAGGTACGAACTGGAAAGAAATGAGCTGACTTGGTCATTCTGTCTACAATGACCCAAACTGAATCATGCTAATGACGTGTTCTAGGAAAACTCATCATGAAGTCCATGTTCACTTCTTCCCACTTTTAAGTAGAAATCGTAAACTTCTACATGGAACTACTAGGTTTTTGATGCTCTATCTTAACCTACTGATATGTAGAGCACTTAGCCACAAACTCTTCAATATCCCTCTTTATCCTACTCCACCAATAGATCTCCCACAAGTCGCAGTACATCTTAGTGGCCCCTAGATGAATAGAGTATCGCACACCATGCTTCTATAAGAATTCGCTACCTCAAGTCATCTACACCGGGAACGCATAGAAGGCCCTGACAATGAAGAACACCATCTCCCCCTTAGGAGAAAACCTCTACTTCCTGACTCTGAACTGACTATTTTAGATTAACAAGGCTAGGATCCCTGTCTTGCTTCTCTTTCACCTCTGAAACTAGGGATGACTCTAAACTACTCTAAACACATATACCACCCTCTGAAGAGTTGACTAAGCGAACACTTAGTCTGGAAAGCTGATGAATCTCCTGAGATAATTTATTCTTACCATCCTCAACATGGGAAACACTACCCATGGAAATTCTACTGAGTGCGTTGGCCACTACATTGGCCTTGCTAGGATGATAAAGGACACTCATGTCATAATATTTCAAGAGCTCTATCCCCCTTCTCTGACAAAGATTGAGATCTACTGAAGGCTCTTATGATCTGTGAAGATGTCTACATGAACACCGTACAGATAATGCCTCCAAATCTTTAAAGCAAAGAGAACTACTGCTAACTCAAGGTCATGAGTAGGATAATTCTTCTCATAGGGCCTTAACTGTCTGGAGACGTAGCCTATGACTCTACCATGCTGCATGAGTACATAACATAAACCTACTCAGGATGCATCACAATATACTATGAATCCATCGAAATCATCGGGAAGTGCTAAAAGTGGAGCTGAGGTAAGTCGAATCTTCAACTCCTGAAAAATCTTCTCGCAAGGTTCTGACCACTGAAACTTTACCTTCTTCTGAGTCAATCTGGACATAGGAGATTCAATAAAAGAAATCCCTTGACAAACTATCGGTAATAGCCAGCCAACCATAAGAAACTCGTGATATCTGATGGAGACAGGGCGAGGCTAGTTTCTTAGCACTTCAGTTTTTTGAGGATCTACATTAATGCCATCACTGGAAATAACGTGGCCAAGGAATACTACTGATCTTAGCAAAAATTCGCACTTACTAAACTTGGCGAACAACTGGTGATCCCTTAGAGTCTGAAGAACAATTATAAGATGGTCTAAATGATCACGCTATGTGTGAGAATAGACCAGAATATCATCTATAAAGACTATAAAAAATATGTCTAAATACTTCTTGAACACTGGGTTCATCAAGTCCATGAAAGCTGCAGGGGTATTGGTAAGACCAAAGGACATGACTAGAAATTGAAAGGGACCATACCATGTACGAAAAGTTGTCTTCGGTATGTCAAATTCTCTAACTTTGAGCTGATGATAGCCTGATCTAGGGTCTATCTTGGAGAAATAACTAGCACCCTAAAGTTGGTCAAACAAGTCATCTATTCTAGGTAGCGGATACTTGTTCTTGACCGTGACTTTGTTGAGATGATAGTAATCAATATACATTCTAAGAGAATCATCTTTCTTGCACATGAATAAGACTGGCGCACCCCATGGGGATACACTAGGCCTGATAAATCCCTTATCTAAGAGATCCTTCAACTGATCTTTCAGTTTCTTGAGTTTTGCTGGTGCCATTCTGTATGGCAGAATAGAACTAGGATGAGTATCTAAGAGAAAGTCTATGCCAAAGTCTATTTCCCTTTCGGGAGGAATGCCTGGAAGATCCTCGGGAAAGACGTCTAAATATTCATTAACCACTGGGACTGATTTGAGATTGAAAGATTTGGAACTGTAATCCTTAATATGCACGAGATGATACACACACCCCTTAGAAATTATTTTCCTTGCCCATAGGTAAGAAACAAGCTGACCCCTAAAAGTCGAAGTGCTACCCTTCCACTCTAGGACGGGCTCATTTGGGAACTAAAATTGAACTATCCTATTTCTGAAGTCGACTATGGCATAGCAGGAATGAAGCCAATCTATGTCGAGAATGATATCAAAAGCAGTCATCTCTAACTCGACTAAATCTACTGACATGGATTTCTAAAATATCATAACCGGTTAGTTCCTGTATACCCATTAAGCTATGATGGTTTTACCCACTAGGGTAGAGACCAAAAAGAGCTCTGCTAAAATTTTAGGACTGATTCCAAAATCATCTGCTATGTATGGAGTGACAAAAGACAAGGATGCACCTGGGTATAGCAAAGCATACACATGAACAAGGAAAATCTGTAATGTACTAGTAATGACATCAGAAGAATTTTCCTAATCCTGTCAGGTATGAAGAGCATAGAGTCTGTTTGGACGTTGCCTACTAGTAGCACTGGAAGTGGAACCTTGTAGGTTCGAGCAACTGGACTGGCCTGTGGAACGATTCTGCTAACATTGAGGACATAGCTGAGGACAGTCCCTAACTCTGTGGCCTGGCTTGCCACAACCAAAACAAATGCCTTGACCCGCTCTGCACACACCTTGATAGTGCTTACCACTGGTCTGACACTGAGGATAAGTTCATGCACTGCTAACACTGCTCTAAGATTTAGAGCCTGGTGCTCTATCTCTGTTACCATCCCTGAACTTTGGCACTGGGTTACTAGCGGAAGAAGGGTCTGGAACTACTGACTTAGGACAAAACTGCAAATGATTTTCTCCCTCTGATTTGGGATAAGCAAACTGAAACTGCCTGATTTTGCTCTCTTATTCTGCCTCTCTCTAGTCCTAACCTTCTGCTCCTCTATCTGCTGAGCATGGGTCATGAGTCTAGCTAAGGTCATATCATTGTTCACCATCATAGACCTACACTCATTTACCATGCTATCATTCACCCCTGACATGAACTTTAACATCTTAGCCCTGTTGTCTAGAACCACACGAGGGGCACATCTGGCTAGCTGAGTAAATCTAAGAGAATACTCTCTAACTGTAATATTTCCCTACCTCAAGAACTTTTGCCTCTATCAGCTCTTGGCAAAAGAATCTCTCTAAGAAAGCTGTGACGAATTCTTCCCACTCAACAGGACCTGCATCATCTAACCTTTCTGCTAACCACTGCTTGTACCAAGTGTGAGCAACATCCTGTAATTGGTATGTGGCTAACTCAGCACTCTAAGGAAAAGTTACTCCTATGATATCAATGACCTTTTGGACTTGGTCAACAAATTCCTAAGGATCCTCATCTATCTTAGACCCAAAGAAGGATGAAGGGTTCATTCGGGTGAAGTCCTGAATCCTAGCTGCTAATGAATCGGCTCTGGGATGGCTGGAACGACTGTTGATCGTTCATTCTTGGTAGCTACAGACTAAGCAAAAGTGGTAAATACGGTTTTGAACTCTGTATGAGAAACATGTTCACCCAAAGGATCTTCGGGCTGACGAGCTGGCTAATTTCTTCTCTTTGGAGGGCGGATTATACTAAGAGACTAACTTAAAATTATGCTTACTACCACGACATGAATACTGAAGAAAGGGAACTATTCCTAAAATATCTCATAGCCTCCTATACATAAATGTGGCGCACAACACACCAATGCATAAGACTCTACTAGATGTGGCTTTCAAACTTCCTAGGACACTATTGAACCTAGCTCTGATACCAAAGTTTGTAATGCCCCAATTTTCTGAATCGGAATGATACACGGTGCTTATGACCCTGAGGGACCACAAGCTAACCCATGACTGATATATATACTTGTAGACTATAATTCATGACATAATAATGTGGAAAATATGCACAATAGGCCATGAGGTTCAACTAAAATAATGTAACATCCATATAAGC
>NW_025855974.1:0-1004 GCF_002878395.1 Capsicum annuum | reverse complement strand
TCAACTTTTTCCCTTTATATGCATAATATATATATATATATATATATATATATATATATAAAGAGAGAGAGAGCGAGAGAGAGTAAATACATAATTACCCCACTAATGTTCGTCGAGATTTTCAAAAAGACACCTAAACTTTGAATTCGACCTATTACCCCACGATTCTTACTTAATCCATTGCAAATACACCATTTTTTGTTGAATCTCAGTCACAACAAAGAGAGTGAACATACACACCAATCTGGTGCTGCCACGTGTCAAATACGTTTAATTTATATATTTTTTTTATTTTTTAATAAAATTTTACTTTTT
The DNA here is from genome assembly GCF_002878395.1 of Capsicum annuum. Lineage (NCBI taxonomy): Eukaryota > Viridiplantae > Streptophyta > Magnoliopsida > Solanales > Solanaceae > Capsicum > Capsicum annuum. Next base: position 689 of record NW_025855974.1, on the reverse strand, counting down.
ATGTAATTTAACACCCCACCCCACCCCCTCTTCCTCCACCCCACCCCATCCAGTAACTCCCCCAGCAGCTCCCCTTTACTCCCTACCACTATTCAGCACCCCCACCCCCGTCCAACACCCCCACCCCATCAACATCTCCCCAAAACACCCCAAACCCTTTCACTCCATCACCATTCTCTCTCTCCGTCTATTTTTTTTCCAATCAATCCAAAAAATAGTTTTATGATTGAATTGAGAGTTTTATGATTGAATTGAGTTTTAAAGATAGTTAAATGATATGATTTAACTGAAAAATTGAGCTTTAATGATATGATTTTTTTTTAAAAAAAGGCTTCAATGGAGGAGCTTTAATGATGACATTGTGTTGAAGAACTTTAATGGTGTTGAAGAAGATATTGTGTTGAAGAAGAAACGGTGGGTAGTTAAATAATATGATTTAGTTTTAAAATGGAGCTTTAATGAATGATTTTTTTTTTTAAAAAAAGCTTCAATGGAAGCTTTAATGGTGAATTGAGTTGAAGAAGAAAGAGTGGGTGGGTTGGGGGGAGAGGGGGTAGAGATAATTTTAAAAAATAAATAAATATTATTTAAAAAAAGAATATAAATTATTTTGCACGTGACAGCTTTTAATTGATCAAAAAAGTCAAATTCAAGCCCTTTCGCGCGCGTCAAAATGATGTGTTTGCAAC
>NW_025855973.1:0-3064 GCF_002878395.1 Capsicum annuum | reverse complement strand
CTTAACAACAACACAAGGCCAAGGTGAAAACCACAACACAATGTTGAGCAACAATTCGGTCAAGGCTCAAGTTCACGTTAACAACATCAACAAATATAAGGTCAAATCAAAATAGACTCATAATGTTAGTGAAGAACAAAACTAACACTACAAACACACAAGACAAATAAAGGCTCTTAGACCTAGACTCAAGAACAAAACTCGGCCAAGAACACCATAAGAACACAATTTCGGCCAAGACAACAATAATGGACAGACAGATTGCTATTTTCTAGAATTTTTAGTTTTTTTAATAATTTTTTTTTATGATTTTCTAACAAGCAAGACCAAGATTTGTCTTGTAGGAAAAAGATCTGCTTTGATACCAATTGATATGATAAAAACTTGGATCGTATAAAAAAGAAGTCAAAATAGTCCATAAACAAAGGGAAACCCGAGAGCAACACAAACACAATTCTCGGCTCCAATAACAACAAGAAACAAGGTGTAAATGACTAACAATAACAAGAGATAAACAACATTATAATAAGAAGAACCACAATGGGATAACAACAATCCAACAATTACAAGATTACAAGAACAACAAGAATTAACGGTTTCCCTAGATAACACTAACTAAGACATGAAATGTACAGATAGTTAGTGAGACTTATACTACAATAAGACCAAGAACCCAAAGATATATTAAATCTGACCCATAAGACTTACAATAGCAATACCACACTCTTCCGAAGACACGAGAGGGATTCCACTGCTCAAGCACCATCATTTCCAAGCAATACACATTCACAAGTGAGTCCACACTTGCTCATGTCCTAGTTTTGGCCTAGGGAGGTTCTCTCTCAAGAGAAGTGTTCTTTAATCAATATTCAATAACTAATGAACTAAAACCCTATTATGTTCAATTAATAGACTTATTACAATAAGAGTTAAAAAGACAAAAGAGCCCTTTAATGAAAAGGGCACAAAGTAGGCACCCATCGAGTGTGTTTTGGGGTGGCTTTGTGCACACCAAGGTCTTTCTTTACACTTTAATTTTCATACTCCCTCGGTTGCATTCAAAATACTAAAAAACGTCTATCATCATGATCGTGCCCGTATCATCCTCTTCATCTTGAGAGAAATTTGACCTTAAATTCATGGAACAACTAAACCAAAATAGTCTACAAAATAAGAAGAAACCGAAAACCAACAATTTCAAGTCTCGGCCAACACTTTCATTTTCCATCTTGGCTTCCTCTCCATCTTGAGATTTTCCTTCAATCTAATCCGGCTTAATTGGGTTTAGCCAAGAAATTTCACTACAATACAACAAATGAGTTAGTTGTAAAAGAAAGGTCCTCACACTCTCCCTTTATTTCTTTGTTCTCAAATTCCACACACTTAATCCCACAAGTATTGTATGCTTGCTTGTAATCCGTGAGATGTTGAGAGGTGAACAAAATGTTTACAACGACTCCCAAAAATAAGAAAAACACACAAGGACGTAAATATGAAGAACAGTTTTAAAACCAACTCACAATCTAGTAAATGGCCACTAGCTTGTAAGTTAGCATTGGAATCAACAATTGAAACTAAAGACACAACAAAAAACTAAGAGATCAAAATTTAAGCTTAAAATATGTTGCATGAACAGTAAAAGTGATGATGTGGCAACACACTATTGGTCACGGTTTTGGCGCCATTTTATTCACCAATTTGAAGTCGTGATCACTTTACAATTTGAAATTAGTGAGAATTGGTTAAGGAGGGAAATATAAGTCTTGAAATCCCTTTTCAAATTTCAAAAAGAAAGACTTGGCTTTTCTTGTACTTTTCCTTAAAACAAGGATCCTTAAATCATAGAAAAGTGGTCGAAATGTTGTTGTCAAGTCAAGAGTGATGTGAATATAGACCTTTCACCAACAAATACTACAACTTGTCTTTCATCTTTTATTGATCTAAAGTTAAATTTTCTTGTTTTAACAAAATATGAATGGGTGAAGAATCAACAAGAACACAACAACAACTTCCAAGAACACCAACAACACAACCAACATCTAACTCCAAATTCCACAACAACAAAGTTAACCATGTGGCCAAGGCTTCAACAATTTCAAAAAAAGGTTCTTAAGCCACCAATCCTTAACAACAACACAAGGCCAAGGCAAAAACAATAACACAATGTTGAAAAGCAATTCGATCAAGGCTCAAGTACACGTCAACAACATCAACAAATATAAGCTCAAATCAAGATCGACTCATAGTATTAGTGAAGAACAAAACTAACTCTGCAAATAAACAAGACAAATAAAGGATCTTAGACCTAGACTCAAGAACAAATCTCGGCCAAGAACACCACAAGAACACAATTTTGGCCAAGACAACAACAATGGACAGATTGCTAATTTTTGAAATTTTTAGTTTTTTTATCAATTTTTTTATACTTTCTAACAAGCAAACCCAAGATTGATTTTGTAGGAACAAGATCGAGCTATGCTTTGATACCAAATGATATGATTAAAACTTGGATTGTATAAAAAAAATTCAAAACAGTCCACAAACAAAGGGAAACCCAAAAGCAATACAAACATAATTCTCGGCTCCAACAACAACAAGAAACAAGGTGTAAATAACTAACAATAACAAGGAATAAACAACATTATAATAAAAAGAACCACAATAGGATAACAATAATCCAACGATTACAAGATTTCAAGAACAACAAGAATTAACGATTTCCCTAGATAACACCAACTAAGATATGAAATATAGATATTGTTAGTGAGACATATACTATAATAATACCCAAGAACCCAAAGATATATTAAATCTGAGGACCCCTAAGATTTATAATAGCGACACCACACTCTTACGAAGACACGAGAGGAATTCCACTGTTCAAGCACCATCGTTTCCAAGGAATACACATTCATAAGTGAGTCCACACTCTCTCATGTCCTAGTTTCGGCCTAGGGAGGCTCTCTTTCAAGAGAAGTGTTCTTTCATCAATATTCAATAACTAATGAACTAAAACCCTATCATGTTCTATTTATCGACTTATTACAATAAGAGGTAAAAAAAA
>NW_025855972.1:0-2176 GCF_002878395.1 Capsicum annuum | reverse complement strand
TCAACATTGTGTTGTGGTTTTCACCTTGGCCTTGTGTTGTTGTTAAGGATTGGTGGCTTAAGAACCTTTTGTTGAAATTATTAAAGCCTTGGCCGTATGGTTAACTTTGTTGTTGTGGAATTTGGAGTTGGATGTTGGTTGTGTTGTTGGTGTTCTTGGAAGTTGTTGTTGTGTTCTTGTAAATTCTTCACCCATTCATCTTTTGTTAAAACAAGAAAAGTTAACTTTAGATCTACCAAAGATGAAAGACAAGTTGTAGTATTTTTTGGTGAAAGGTCAAGATTCACATCACACTTGACTTGACAACAACTTTTCAACCAATTTTCCATGATTTAAGGACCCTTGTTTTAAGGAAAAGTACAAAGAAAGCCAAGTCTTCCTTTTTGAAATTTGAAAAGGGACTTCAAGACTTATATTTCCCTTCTTAACCAATTCCCACTAATTTCAAATTATAAAGTGATCAAGACTTCAAATTGGTGAATACAATAGCGCAAAAACCATGACCAATTGTGTGTTTCCATGTTATCACTTTTACTGTTCATGCATCATATTTTAAGCTCAAATTTTGATCGCTTAGTTTCTTTTTCTTGTGTATTTTGTTTCGTTCGTTGATTCCAATACTAACTTACAAGCTAGTGACCATTTACTAGATTGTGAGTTGGTTTTGAAACCGTTCTTCGTATTTACGTCCTTGTGTGTTTTTCTTATTCTTTGGAGTCGTTTTAAATATTTGGTTCACCACTCAACACCTCATGGAGTACAAGTAAGCATACAATACTTGTGGGATTAAGTATGAGGAATCTGAGAAAAAAGAAATAAAGGGAGAGAGTGAGAACCTTTCTTTTACAACTAACTCATTTGTTGTTTTGTAGTGAAACTTCTTGGCTAAACTCAATTGAGCCTGATTAGATTGAAGGAAAATCTCAAGATGGAGAGGAAGCCAAGATGCAAAATGAAGGCGTTGGCCAAGACTTGAAATTGTTGTGTTCTCGATTTCTTCTTATTTTGTGGACTATTTTGGTTTAGTTATGCCATGAATTTAAGGTCAAATTTCTCTAAAGATGGAGAGGATATACGGGAACGATCATGACGATAGATGTTTTTAGTATTTTGAATGCAACCGAGGGAGTGTGTAAATTAAAGTGTGAAGAAAGCCCTTGGTTTGCACAAAGCCACCCCAAAACACACTCTATGGGCGCATATTTTGTGCCCTTTTCATTAAAGGGCTCCTTTGTCTTTTTACCTCTTATTGTAATAAGTCTATTAATTGAACATAATAGGGTTTTAGTTCATTAGTTATTCAATATTGATGAAAGAACACTTCTCTTGAGAGAGAGCCTCCCTAGGCCGAAACTAGGACATGAGCAAGTGTGGACTCACTTGTGAATGTGTATTGCTTGGAAACAATGGTGCTTGAGCGGTGGAATCCCTCTCGTATCTTCGTAAGAGTATGGTATTGCTATTGTAAGTCTTAGGGGTCCTTAGATTTAATATATCTTTGGGTTCTTGCGTCTTATTGTAGTATATGTCTTACTAACTATCTCTACATTTCATGTCTTAGTTAGTGTTATCTAGGGAAACCGTTAATTCTTGTTATTCTTTTAATCATGTAATTGTTGGATTGTTGTTATCCTATTGTGGTTATTCTTATTATAATGTTGTTTATCTCTTGTTATTGTTAGTCATTTACATCTTGTTTCTTGTTGTTGCTGGAGCCGAGAATTGTGTTTGTGTTGCTTTTGGGTTTCCCTTTGTTTATAGACTGTTTTGACTTCTTTTTTATACGATCCAAGTTTTTATCGTATCATTTGGTATCAAAGTATGGCTTGATCTTGTTCCTACAAGATCAACCTTGGGCTTGTTTGTTAGAAAAAAAAAATATTAAGAATAAACTGAAAGTTCCAGAAAATAGCAATCTGTCTGTCCATTGTTGTTGTCTTGGCCAAAATTGTGTTCTTGTGGTGTTCTTGGCCGAGATTTGTTCTTGAGTCTAGGTATAAGAGCCTTTATTTTTCTTGTGTTTTTGTAGTGTTAGTTTTGTTCTTTACTAACATTATGAGTCTATCTTGATTTGACCTTATATTTGTTGATGTTGTTGACGTGAACTTGATCCTTGACTGAATTATTGTTCAACATTGTGTTGTGGTTTTCACCTTGGCCTTGTGTTGTTGTTAAG
>NW_025855971.1:0-8377 GCF_002878395.1 Capsicum annuum | reverse complement strand
TACTGAACTATCACTATTTTCAATTCCAAAAATTTCATTCATGGTTTCTCTTAGTTAAATATTTTAATTATTTTGGATTCATTTTTTTTTAAAATTATAGGAGGAATTTTGTAGATGATATATATGGAGGATTTAAAATTTAAAAAAGGATTAAAAAGTAAAAAATTTAAAAAATTTGTATAGTAAAACAACTAAAGAGAGAAGTATTGAAAGAAAAAAGTATATATAAGACAAGTCAAAAATGATGATTAAAAGACTTCAAATCAGATGAAAGAGCTTAGAATAAGTAAGTAAAAAGTAGGATAAAAAATTAGAAATATAAGGAGTAATTAAAAGAGTAAAGTAAGTTATGATTTATGAAAGAATAATAAAAAATAAGAAATAAAAGTCAAAATGATTTTGCTTTTGGAGGGAAAAATAAATGGTTTTGGAGTCTAAAGAAAAAAAGAAAGAGGTGGTTTTACATTTTGAAGGGAAGCATAGATTGTTTTGGAGCTAGAGGGCATTATGATCTTTTTATGATTTTTATGCCATTCATGCCAAATAGCACTACCCTTGATGTTTAATGTCGTTTCTTTGAGCATTTATAGCAATACCTTGAGCAAATGAGATTTAAATTGTGTTTTTTATTGTGTGACTACGAAATTGTAACAAAAAAATCATCAAACTTTGAGATCGTATGAAGAATTTATGGCCTTTTTAGAGAAAGTCATAATATATAAAGATGTCCTTTAACTTGACCTCAAATCACATTTATGACATCCAACTTTGAGTGTGCACAAGTAGACATTTAAAGTTGTATAAAGTTGAACAAGTAGACACACATCCAATGTGACATAATACACGCAGGACGCCACGTGGGACATGAATTGATCACGCAAGATGCCACATAGGACATACGTGTCTACTTGTTCAACTTTATATAAGTTTAAGTGCCTACTTATGTACGCCAAAATTGGAGGTCATGGGTGTGTCTGAGGACAAGTTAAAGAGCATGTTTAAGTATTGTGACTTAGAGAAATTAGTTGCTAGTTTATCTGGTGTGAGTTTGCTCTTCGTGGACACAGAGGGTGACCTGCGATTGCAAAGGAAGACCTGTAATTTTGGATAAATTGTTTCCCAACCAAACTAGTCCTAACTACTTGATTAAAGCTCCTAACTTACATCTAACAGCTTTGAACTAGACTGTATTGTCCTTTGAGTTAGTCATTTAACACATCAAAATCAAAGTGATCCCTCATAATTTATTATACTAAGGGTTCATTTGATAGAGTGTATTAGGAGAAATAATTCATGTATTATGAATGATATTATTTAGTACTATGTTTGGTAAGAATTTTGGATCAATATATAACTAATACATGAATTTGTTATACACTGTTAGGACACTATAATAGTCACATATTATGTATTTATATTTGATTAGAATTGTATAGTTTATCTCTTAGAGAGTTTATGTTCAACTATACTTTGTGTAACATCTTGTATATATTGAGGAAAAACCCCTCTCTGAATATAATAGACTGAAAACCTTTTCATGGTATCAAAGCCTTGCGAAGACTCACATCGCACAATGGCACTTCCCTCAATTACCAGTATCACCTCGCAAACCCCTTTCCAGAATTTTTCGTTGCTCACAACAAACATTAATCACTCTCATCTTCTCAAATTGGACCGTCATAACTATATTTTGTGGAAATAACAAATTCTTCGAGTTCTAAGGGGTAATGAACTCGAGGGATATGTGGATGGTACACACAAGTGCCCTCCAAAGTTCACTCCAGATAGCTCTTCTGAAGCAACGTCAACTGACGTGGTTATCAACCTAGCATACAACTTATAGATCAAACAAGACCAACTTTTATTCAGTTGGATTCTCTCAACCCTCACCAAAGGGAGTTTAGCCCAAGTAGTCGGTTGTACAATATTTCAGGTGTTTGGCAGGCACTTGAGACGATGTTTACATCGCAATCCAAGGCTAGGATAATGCAACTAAGGTTGCAATTACAAACTACAAAGAAAGACAACTCATCTATGGTAGAATATCTTTAAAAGATTAAGACTTGTGCTGATAATCTTGCGGTTGCGGCACACCCGATCACTGATGATGATCTTGTCTTATATATTCTTGGAGGACTTGGGCAAGAATATGATGTTGTGGTTTTCTCAGTCACTACTAGGGCTAAGTTAGTTTTATTAGTTGATCTTTATGGCTTGCTTTTAAGTCAAGAGTATCGTTTGGAGCAGATGAGAAGTACAAAACAAGGATTAAGCCAAGCCAACTTGTCTACTAGACAATCCAACAATACTAAGAATGATAACTCCTTTAAGAAGCCTACTAATGTCAATAATTATAAAGCTTATGGTGGCAGATCTGGACAAGAACGAGGTCAAGGTCGCAATGCCAACTCATCCAACCAAAATCAATGTCAAGTTTGCCATAAATTTGGTCACTCTGCCTTGGTTTGCTGCTATCATTTTGACCATGTCTGTCAAGCTCTTTCCAAATAGCACATGACTGCTCTCATTACACAATCTTCTATGGTTGGAGACTCGAATTGGTATCTGAATTCTGGGGCTACTCATCATTTAACTAACGAGATGCAAAATATGGCCATATGAGAAGAATATATCGGAAACAATCAAATTCATATTGTTAATGGCACAGGTTTAACAATTTCTCACTTTGGTAATGCTATCTTACCTACAGTTAGTTGACCTTTACATTTATCTAATGTATTATTGGTACCTAAAATTACCAAGAATTTGCTTAGTGTAGCAAAGTTCACTTCTGATAATGATGTTATATTTGAGTTTCACACTCATTTTTGTCTTATGAAGGATTGGGAAACTGGGAAAGTACTACTGCGCGGGACTCTTGAGCATGGCCTTTATCATCTCCTTGCAACCCAGTTACTCGGTCAGCCTTCTTCCTCAAATAAATCACAGGCTTTCCATGTCTTCAAGTCATGTTTTGATCTATGGCATAGTCGTTTAGGTCACTCGTCTCTACGAGCAGTCAATGGTGTTATTAGGAGTCTTTCTTTGCCGGTCAAATCTAGTCCTCAGTCTAATGTTTGTTCTTCTAGCCAATATGGCAAGAGTCACAAATTGCCATTTTCTAATTCTAGTTCTAGTGCTAGTTTTCCCCTTGATTTGATCCACAGTGATGTATGGGTTCCTGCTCCACAATTGGCTAGTAATAAATTCCGTTATTATGTTTATTTTATTGATGATTTTAGCAAATTTACATGGCTATTTCCTATGAGTTCCAAAAATGATGTTTATACAATATTTTTACAGTTTAAAATTCAAGTCGAGAAGTTATTTGAGCGCCATATAAAAGTGGTACAATCTGATTGGGGTGGCAAATATAGGAAATTATCCAACTTTTTTGCTTGAGAGGGGATCGTTCATCACTTATCTTGTCCTCATACCCATGAGCAAAATGGTATTACCGAAAGAAAACATCGTCATATTATTGAAATGGGTTTAACACTTCCCGCACATGCGTCCCTTCCTCTCACCTTTTGGGATCATGATTTTGCTACTACCGTTTACACTATAAATCGTATCCCAACACCCTTGCTCAATAATGTTTCACCTTATGAGAAGTTGTTCAAACAAATTCCTGATCACCATTTTATGAAAACTTTTGGCTGTGCGTGTTTCCCATTCCTTCGTCCCTATAATTCTCACAAACTAGCTTTCTGATCCTTACAATTATTTTCTTGGGGTATAGTGGAAATCATAAAGGATATCAGTTTTTATATCTCCCTAGTGTCCGAATATATATCTCTTGGCATGTGGTTTTTGACGAGTTACAATTTTCTTTTGCTAGTTTATCTTCGACTTCAAATAGAGCACCGACCTCCAACTCTTCTGTCATGACCTCGTTGCCCGTCATTGCTACTTGTAATTCCTCTTTGCCTATCACTTCTGCCAATAATAGTTCCATAACAGCTTCTGCCTTGCCAATTCCATCATTAAACTCGTCAAATCCTTCTTCGCCAAGTCCATGTCAAGCTCACCGGTGTGTTTTTTGGTCCTATCCGATTTGCCTCCGTCTTCTATCCTTGCTATTAACCTTACTGTTGATCTTTCAATACCTATTGATACTCCTATCATTGCTCATAATTCTCAACCACCGTCTGCTCGGACCACATTCTTTGTACCTCATCCTATAGTCTCTAGGAGAGAAACCAAATCACAACTTCCCTAAGATCACATTGCCACAAAATATCCCTTGCCTCCATCTACCCTTCCACCTGAACCTACCTATTTTACCCAAGCCAACAAGGATCCAAAATGGCAAAAGTCTATGCAATAAGAGTACAATGCCTTTTTGCAAAATGGTACTTGGTCCCTTGCCCCATCCTTCACGACAAAGAATGTTGTGGGATACAAATGGATTTTTAAGTTAAAATTCAATCCTAGTGGATTCATTGAGTGTTACAAGGCTCGTTTAGTGGAAAAGGGATTTAGACAAGAGGCCGGAGTGGATTATCATGAAATATTCAGTCCCATGGTAAAGCCTACAATAATTTGAGTGGTTTTATCTCTAGCTCTGTCCAAAGGGTGGTATTTAATGCAACTCGACGTCAAAAATGCATTTCTTCACGGGAAATTACGTGAAGAGGTATACATGTCTCAACCCTCTGGATTTACTGATCCAAGATATCCCAACCATGTGTGCAAGCTTCACAAAGCCCTTTATGGCCTTAAACAAGCACCTCGAGCATGGTTTGAGAAACTTAGCTCGAAATTGCTTGAACTTAATTTTCTACCTTCTAAATCTGATATGTCTCTCTTTATATGCAATTTTGACGGCCATATTACTATTATCTTAGTGTATGTAGATGATCTTATTGTTACATGAATCTCTAATGAGTTCATTGCAAGCCTTATTCTTCAATTGTCTAATGCCTTTGCTGTAAAAGATCTTGGTAAGCTACACTAGTTTCTTGGTATTGAGGTCCATTATCATCCCATTGGATTGACCCTTACTTAATCACAATACATACGGGAACTCCTTGCTCGTTCCAATATGGATGGTGCGAGGCCAATTGGTACACCTATGTCCACATGACTTCAATTATCTCAACATGGGAGTTCATCATTTTCAGATCCATCATTGTATCGCAGCTTGATAGGAGCTCTTCAATATATAACCATCAAGCGTCCAGATGTGTCATTCACTGTCAACAAATTATGTCAATTTATGCATAATCCTATGGAGTCTCATTTCACTGCTATGAAACGCTTGTTGCGTTATTTAAAGGAAACCATAAACCTTGGCTTGCATTTGCATTCCGCTAGCTCCTTACCACTTCAGCCCTTTACAGATGCGGAATGGGCTGGTTTTCCAGATGATCGACGGTCTACCAATGGTTATTGTCTATTTCTTGGACCTAATTTAGTGTCATGGAGCTCAAAGAAGCAGCGAGTGGTTGCACGATCTAGTACCTAAATATAGGGCCTTAGCTGTGGCTACTGTTGAAGTTACCTGGATGGAACATCTTATTTAAGAGTTGCATGTCTCTCTTCCCCAAGCTCCCATACTATGGTATGATAATCTGTCCGCTACCTACCTCATTGCCAATCCTATTTTTTATGCGCGAACCAAACATATTGAATTAGATTTTCATTTTGTTCGAGAGAAAGTGGCTTCAAAGGACTTGAAAGTTCGCTACATCTGCTCGTTGGATCAGTTAGAAGACATCTTCACCAAGAGCCTTCCTTCCCGTTGGTTTTATCTCCTGCGTTCCAAGCTTGAAGTTGCCCAGCCACTGCTCAGCTTGCGAGGGGCATGTTAGGACACCATAATAGTCACATATTATATATTTATATTTTATTAGAATTGTATAGTTTATCTCTTAGAGAGTTTGTGTTCAACTATACTTTGTATAACATCTTGTATATATTGAGGCAAAACCCCTCTCTGAATATAATAGAGTGAAAACCTTTTCATACACCCTACATGGTATTATTGGGTGTATAACTAATAGTACCTTTTATTTTGTGGTATTAGTAATACCTTAGATTTAATACCATGGGATTATGTAAGTAAAGACAAAAATACCCCTCAAATCTTTACCATTCTGTTTATTTTCTTGAATTTATGTTTTATATTTGTACTGGTAAATTTATTTAAGTAAATTAGCTTACAAATTTTATTATTTAGAGAAAGTTGTCTGTTGCTAAATAAATTCAAGACCAATCAATACAAAGTGACCTCCCGAAGCTTAAGTTGATGTTTTCGATCAATAATTTTTTTGATGGTAAATAATTGTCTCACTCCAAAAAATTTCACTTAAAATAACTTATAGTGTGACAACAACTTTCATGATAAACTTTGATTGTAATTCAACATAAATTACTTGCAAAAAAATGTATTCAAGTATATAGAACAAAGCAATAATTAGGATTGATTAATTCGATTTGATCGGTTGAAAAACTAATTTTTTAACTTTCTATTTATAATTCCTTTATGTTATCCATTTACTCCTCTTCCATCTGCAAATGAATCAACAAATCATTCACAAAACTAACCAATAATAAAACTAAACATCATTGAGATTTTTTCTACAAGGGTTACATTTCTATTAAAAATAAACCCAAATTTCATAAAAAAATATTATCTTTAATAGAGATTTTTTTTTTTTTTGAAATAGGTCAATAAAAACAAAAAAACAAATGTAACAAAGTACTAAAAATCAATTAACAATAACGAGTTCATGAAAAAATAGTTGATAAAAGCTATAGAATGTTGAGGGTATTTTTGTAAGAAAATAATATTTTTAAAGAAATATAGCAATGCATATTATTTTAATACATCAAATCAAATACTGCATAAGAAATAAGCCCAACATTACTAATCTCAGCACTACTAGTCTCTGCATTACTAGTCTCAGTATTACTAATACACCTTTTTAATACTATTTTTATACACTCTACCAAACGACCCCTAAGTCCTTATAAAAGGTTGGCTGCTTAGGAATTTCAGAGCAATCACTTGATTCAGAGTTTAAAGTTCAAAAACCAGACCACAGATTTAATTTTTATAAACTGGCTAACTTCTAAATACATGGCTACAAGAAATGTCACATATCTAAGTAAAAGATAATAGTACAAGAATATGAATATGAATCTAAAACTTCTAAAACTTTTCATCGAAAATAAGTCATAGATATATACTTGTGTCTCTATAAATTATTTCACTATGAAATAAAATGAAAAGTTGAAAAGTTAAATTGTTAAATATAAAAGATGTTATTCTTTTTTCATCTTGACTAGCTAATGAAGTGTTTGGATAAATTTAAAAAGTGCTTATAAACATTTAATTTTAAGTTACAATGTTAAAAATAAACCAAAAATCATAAGTTCGAAATCTTTTAAGGTTTTTGACTTAAAATGCTAAAAATAAGCTTAAAAATTATAAGTTAGAATTTCCAGCTTATGATTTATGACTTATAAGTCAAAAGCTAAAAGCCAATCCAAACAGGCACTAAGTAAGAAAGTGTCCCATAAATTAAAACAGATGAAGTAATTGTTAGTAATATAACTTACTCCATCTGTTCAATTTAGGTGACAAAGTTTTATTACACAACTAGTTTAAGAAAGAAAATAGAACTTTTGTGAAATATTTGATCTTAAACATTTCATAACATTCTTATGGTTATATATAAATTTAATAATAAAATAAGAAAGTTAAATTAATTATTCTTTTTATTTTGGGTAACTAGCGGATTTTTATTAATTCCAGTAGCAAATCATTACAAAGAAACAGCTAACCCAACAGGTTGTGATCTAAATCAGACTTCACCAAAACTAGAGCTCTAACAAATACCTATAGCTCAAACAATAAAACTCATCAAGAGTAGTTTTAATATCAAGCTGGGCTCTAACTATAGAAATGTAGGCTATCTCTTTGGACAAATCCTGCACACTTCTACACTTTTTCACAAAGACTGATATTCCTTTCAATCCACAGTGCATATACACATTCAGGTAATATAAATTTAAACACTTGAGTCTGCTGAGATTTTACCGTTACCATGTTTAGTACTCCATTGTAAGAAAGGTGGTCCAGTTTGTTGAAGAAAAGCCTAGCCTCTGGATCCATGAGAGTACTCTATTGCATAGGCTGAGGGTAAACTGGCATTGGATAAACAAGTGCTCTATAGTTTTTCATCTGCACTTTGAAACAATGTACAAGTTTTAGGCACATTTAATCCCCACTTGGCTAATCAAGAAGAGATAAAAGTCTCTTGTGAAACATGAGCCATATTGTAAAGAAGGCTTTGGGCCTAGCTCTATTTTTAAGTAAAAATTACACATATATATATATATATATATATATATATATATATATATA
>NW_025855970.1:0-4133 GCF_002878395.1 Capsicum annuum | reverse complement strand
CCACTTCCTCCTCCATCAAGTTCCCATCACATCCAAAAAAACTTGCACGTACAGTTCTAGCCAATTATTCGAATATTTTTTTCAATTCTTCCGAGCTTTTCACATCACACAAAATTCAAAAAAATACCTTCGAAAGACCATAAAATTATGAAAATTATAATTACAAAAAATAGCAAATTCAAACTAATAATTTGATACCATTAAACCTCAAATCACATACATATAGCACTCAAACATTTTAGAAAAAAACAACCCTAAAGATTTATTTAATTTTTTGATTGTTCTTTCAAGATCAAATTTTTCTTCGACATTAACATTTCTTCCATCATATATATACTAGTACTACTAATATTTCTCTTATCATCCTTTTTTTTTTAACTGTATCCTAGTTACTGAACATTAAAAGGAGGATTACACTAATTAAAAAAGATTACAACTAATTAATTAAAAGACATTTCAATAAACCATGCAAATTCTCCGATCATCAACTTCTGCAATTTCACTTGTTCTTGGGCACCAGTGGAAAATTGAGGTTGATCTAAATGTCCTTAGTATCGTTACCCATAAAATCAACCACTGATGAAGAATCCGACTCGCTGAGATTTCCTGCATCGGAACCCATGATTATGGATCCGAATCTGTTAGTATGAAACATTTCACCACGATCAAGACCACCATGATCACGACCATGAGCATCCAGATGATTCTGAGTCTGGGAGGAAAATAACTTACTTCCTAGACAATACGAGGACCTGCCAAGGGTTAGATCCAATAGGGGATGTGATGATTCAACAATCACCAGTTCCTCTGGAACCTCCACTTTCTTCACCTTAGTCTTCGCGGTAGATGATTCAACAGTACTCACCTCACTGTGACTTCGAGTCAAATCAACAGGAATTGGGAAGTTTGTCTTTGCCTTAATGCCTCGAAACTTTATGGCTGCTGCATCATACGCCATCGCTGCCTCCACTGTTGTATCAAATGTACCTAACCATACTTGGCATTTCCTATGTGGATCTCTTATCTCCGCTGCATATTTCCCCCATGGCCTCTTTCTTACTCCACGGTAATGCACCTCCTTTTCTACCGGTGTTGCTGTTGCCGCCGCTGTACGTCTATGCCTACGTGCCATTTTTAGGGGAGGGGGCATAGTAATGTGTTTTTTTTTTAGTGTGACACAAAGTGATTTGAAGAAGTCATAAGGATGAGCGAAAGTATGGAGGAAAGAGCTGCTTAAATAGGAAAGTGGCGAAGGAAGAAAATAAAAACTTAGTCAACAGAGGGAGTGTTTGACTTGACTGATGTAATTGTGGGTCCACATATGATGTGAAAAGTTTATTGCTTAATTAAGAAATTTTTTGATAATAATGTCTTAAATATTTACTTTCTTCATTCCTTTTTAATTGCTTATTTTCTTAGAGTCAAATGATATAAACTTTGATCAATATTTTAAGATGTATTTTTAATTAAATAATTTTTTTTTGTAATTTATAGTAAATTTCATGTAGTTTTTGAATATTTAAATTTTAATTTTAAAATAATTAAATTAATCTAATCTATTTTAACTTTGAAACTTAGTCAAATTGACTCACGAAAAATGAGGAAAACAATTTAAGAGGAATGAAGGGAGCATAAATTTTACTCCTTCCATTCTAATTTATATAAGCCACTTTGTCTAAACACAGAGTTTAAAAAAGGAAGAGAGATTTATGAAAATTATGATCTATAATAAGTCATAAATGTTTGTGTGACTATAAATTATTTTATTAAGGATAAAAAAAGTTACTTTAAAGTTAAATTGTTACTAAATACGGAAGTGTGTCATTCTTTTTGGGACTAACTAAAAATTATAGAAATGTAAATCATATAAATTGAGACTAGGGAGGTATTATTGATCCTTATTATTTTTGGTTAGTTAAGTTTTAACTTTTGATTAATTGATATGTGCACATCTCCGAAAAATAGCAATTAAGGATAAAGAATGTATATTAAGAAAAAGATTTAATTTTTTCTTTGTTATATGACACGATTAAAGGCCTTAAATAAAATGCAATATAATTACTTGGAACAAATACAAAGTAAAAATATGTTTTAAATTTGAGAATATTATTTTTAAGCTCAGAAATATGGAGGAGAAAAGATTTTATTTTTCCTCTAATTAAAAAAAAACACACCAAATTAAGCAATAAATTAAAAATTATTTACCCGTCATAGAATTGAGTAATGAAAAATTAAAGGATGTAAGTGTTTGAGCTTGTAATAAATAATAATTGTCCTTTATACTACACGAAAATAGCTACATATAGTGTGTACATTATCGTATACAATTCATTAATTATGTATACTTATAATAGATTAAATCATCATAACAATTTCGTTCCTACAAATAAAACTTATTGTAAGGTATAATTATATTCAAAATAACTGAGTAAATAATAAATAACTCAATTTTTATAATGTCGTAAATGGTACTTATTTATCTTGATCATGTTGGTCGATCAAATAATCTAAAACATAAGTCAAATGAATGCTTTTTCGGGGGTTATATATCACAATTAGAGGTCTTAAATGAAATATAATATAATTACTTTGAAACAAATATGAAGGTGAAAATTAATTTTTAAAATTTGGGTTTATTTCTTTTTACCTCAGAGATATGGAGGAAAAAGTACAATTCTCTTTTCCCATATTGTTGAATTAAGTGATGAAAAAAAGAATATATTTCTTTAAGCTCATACTAATTAATAATAATTGTCGTTTACATTATGCGACAAATCAACAATAGATTACATATTACTTGCGAATAATTGTCGTTTACGTTACACAACAAGCTGATAATAAAATACATATTATGTGCGAATACTTGTCGTTTACATTGCACGACAATCTGACAATAGATTACATATAACGTGAAAATAATTTATTTTTTAACCTTATGTGATAAATCGATTATAAATTATATGTCACGTGTTATTCGTCGTATAAATTTGATTTAATTACGTACGCGTATAAAAGGTTCTTTTTTAAACATTTTCAATCATCCAACAAATAAAACTGACGTATAAGTAAAATTATATAGAACAATTAAAGGTCCTAAATAAAATGTAATATAATTAATTGAAACATATATGAAGGAGAAAATTAATTTTATAAATTTGATCTTATTGCTTTTTAGCTCAGAAATATGGAGGAGAAAGTAATAAGTGATGAAAAATAATATATTTATTTGAGCTCGTACTAAATAATAATTATAGTTTACGTTGTGTGACAAGTCGACAATAGGTTACATTTTTCGTGTGGTTTGCTGTATAAATTTAATTTAATTATGTACACTTATAAAAAGTTCAATCTCAATGTTTTCAATCCCTTATAATTTATCCTTTTTATTAATTATAATCTTTTCTTAATGTATTTAATAAGCTATTTAAATTTATTATATTCAATTGACATATTTAAAATTATCCATGTGAGCCCTTTGCTTTTTTCCATTTCAGATTAAATGTTTTATTTTATCAAGTTATCTTAAAAGGTATATTTTTTGAAATATATATATATATATATATATATATATATATATATATATATATATATATGATCCGGGGGTCTATCGAAAATAATCTCTCTACTTCCTCGGAGGTAGTGGTATAGACTACGTACATTCTACCCTCCCCAAACCTCACTATGTGGGAATTTACTGGGTTTGTTGTTGTTGTATATATATATATATATATACACATACATACTTGGCTCTAATACCAAGCATTTATGGCTAGATTGCCAGTGGAGACTTAGGGACTAATAGATGGTTATTCATAACCTTTAGACTATCCGACTAATGAACCTTTTAGATAAAATGGATCTAGCTAAAATATATGGTATTGAGGTAACATTTCAGTAATTTAATTACCTCTGTCTCTTCCATATAATATTGAGTTAAGTACTTGAATATTTTTCTTTATGGAATCCAATCGTCTCTTAATCAAAGGATAGGAAGCTTTTTAGTTATTATTGTCATTATTAATTGTTTATTGTTTAAATTCTTCTATGGCTTTTCATCGTCCCTTCTCTTCTAGGAACTCTTGTTTCTCTTCATCCGCTTCAACTTCCTACAATTCTCCAAGTTCAAAACTCAA
>NW_025855969.1:0-1559 GCF_002878395.1 Capsicum annuum | reverse complement strand
ACATAGGAGATCATTCTTTAGTGCTACCTGTTGAAGAAATCAAGGTGACCGATTCCTTGTCTTATGAAGAAGAGACTGTAGCAATCCTATACCATCAAGTGAGAAAGTTGAGGATCAAAGAGATAGCCTCAGTTAAAGTGTTGTGGCGGAATCAGAAAGTTGAAGAAGCAACTTGAGAATCAGAAAATGACATGAGAGTTAGATACCCAAGCCTATTTGATCCGGTGAATGGTGAGATGGAAGGTACAATTCTTGTCTTATGTCTTCTTTTCTATATCTGAATATACTTGAAATCGTGCGTGACTGTATTTCGTGTCATCATTCGGGGACGAATGATCCCAACGGGGGATAATGTAATGCCCAGTAAAAGTCATGCATATACTAGCTCCAACTGGTGTGGTTTTGAACTCAAAAACTTGAAAATATTCTAAGTGTTGAAAGACTTAGACTCATTTTTAACTAGTAATCTTCGGGGATTTTTTTTTCGATCTTCCCGACCTCCGTTCTTAGATTTTCTTTTTGCGTTGCGATGGGGCAAGGTTGTAGTACATCTCGAAAGAGTTTCAGAATTTTTAGACTGGCTTAAGGGCAAGTTTGGATTGCCATTCCAGTAGCAACGTGCGATTAGCCCGCGCCGCCAGCTGGATCACCTGGCTTGGAAGGAAGCCCGCAATAGAGCGGGCGACGCCTACTAAGAAGTGGTGCTCTAGAGCTAATTTTTCTAGAATGGGTTAAATGTTAATTGAAACTATTTTTCTAAACTATCCATCCCATTTTAAACCCAATTTTGCCAAACACCTGGGCCCATTTCTTATTTTCTTCAAACAGTAGCCCATTTCCCCCTTTTCAATTAAAAAGACCCAACACTAACAACTTCGGGCCCAAGCAACAACCAACTCCAGTGGCCCATTCCCCTTCATTTTTTCCAATCAGCAATACCAACCCCCAAATTGGCCCAATACTCTCAAGAACCCGGTCCAAACCCCCTTTATCTTCTCAACAACACCCACTCTCAAACCCTTAGCCACAAACGATCTCAACCAAATGACCCATTCCCTAACAACGGTGAAACCCGATCACTTCAACTCTAAATACCCGATTATCCTTCAACCCTTCTCTTCACAAAACGCTCAAACAATGGTGAGCAACATCGAATATCAGAGAACAATAGGAACAATCGCAAAATCGATCCCAAATCCATCGACCCAAGCTCGACCCATTTTCAACCCGAAAAAAACCCAAATACATCCTTTCGCCATCAATTCGTACGGATTGCGTGACCCCCACATGAATGCGTACGTTGAGGAATTTCGAACCTTCTAGAATAGTGTTGAGGTGTCCTCCAACGTTCAATTCCATAAATTTCAGGATAGGGGTACGAATCTGGTACATATTTGGGTGTTTTTTAGTGGTTGGAAGGGGGGATTCATTTTTTCCAATGGTGATTGATCCACCTATTTGGGAATCATCCAAGAATTTGGTACAAAGGGGTACAATCTGTTAGGGGTAGCTTGATTCGAGTGAAATTTTGAATTACTCCCCTTTCAACACACCTAGAT
>NW_025855968.1:0-2278 GCF_002878395.1 Capsicum annuum | reverse complement strand
TTTTTCACTTTGCTAATAAACTTCTTAACATGCTATTCTTCGAATAATTCTACTATAAAGTAACTAACATGAACATATTTTATTATATCATGATTGTCAGGAATTTATGAATTTAGCTATTTATAATTGTAAATGAAAATACTTGTTCTGATAGATTTGATAAATCTGTGCTTTGCTCATCCATAGCTTAGTGTAAAACTAAATATCTTTATTGATTATATGAGAGAATGTTTTTTGAGTACAAGAAGGCTTGCTTTCAGCACATGAAAGTCTTGCCTTAGATTTGTCGTATGGCTTACATATTTATAATCCCTAAAAAGATGAAAATGTGTAAAACTATTTTCACTATTCCTACTTTACACTTAAACTATATACTATTCCTACTTTACAAAAAGTCTTTACACTTATCCTATTTTTTCAAAAGTACAAAGACTAATGTTTACAAAAAGTCCTAAAGAGACAAAACTAATTAATGGCCTTTGCCAGAGGCTATAGCTGTTAGTTCATCTCCTTCTTGGGTATATATGGTATTTAATAGTCCATAACTAAAATAGGTTTTAACTAAATTTGGGTTAGTTTTTAGTAATGAGATTAACTTGTTGTAACCTTATAGTTTTTGGGTTATATAGTCTGTGTTTGGTTCTTGGATATTTGTGGCTCTGGGTCTAAGGTTTAGGTGAGTCTGTATTTTGTGGATATTTCTATGTATGCTCGAGTTATAAGGTTATAAGCTTTTTTATCTTGGTTTAAACTTTCTCGATATGTGGTAGGTTGAGGGGGTATGAACAAGGTGTCTTTTTGTGTTTTTGGTATAAATGGTTTTTCAAATATCTTGTTCATGTTCATGTTCTGATTTCTTTGTCCACTAACTCCTTTGCTTGTACCTGCAGAAGTAGATTGATAAACATTATGGGTTTTTTGGAGTGTCCCAATGTCTCCTTTTATCTCTGGAATTTTATTATCTTTCGATCAACATATCTCTGCACACTGCTGAGTTATCTGAGTCATAGTTTCAGACTTCAGTTTAACTTCATTAGTCTTGAGATTTTCTATTTCATTACCCATACTGTCCATTTTCAGTGAAAGTGTAGTTAAGATTTTGAGTATCTTTTCTAAAGCATCTTCTTCTATTATATCAGTCTGTGTAGCTTTGTCTTAATATGTAATCTGCAATAACATTTTTGTTAGTACTGATTACTTCAATTGTAAACATAAAATTTAATATATTCAATGCTAATCTTTTAATTTCCTTCGTTGTAACTGAATTTTATATTTTTTTGTTAACCACCATCGTAACTGTGTATTATCTGTTCGTACAATATATTTGTTATATACAATATATGGCTCAAATGCTAATAAACATTTGTATAATGAACATAATTCTTTTCTATTTATTTCCATTTTATTTTTGTTTCATTAAACGTTCCTGAGATCTACAATGACGTTCTAATTTTTCTTCTTCATATCTATATTTAAGTACTTCTCCATTATTATATTCACTTGCATCTGCTTCTACTATATATGTAAATTTTTTATTTTCGTCTGGAAATTGTAATTTTGGTAACTCTTTACAAAGTATTTTATTTTCTAAACTTGTTTTTTATCTTCTTCATTGTAATTATACACTACATCCTTTTTAATTTATTTCTGTAATGGCTTTAGGTTTTCTGCTAATCTTGGTATATATTCTCTTACTTGGTTTACTAATCCTAAATATGATTGTAATTTCATTTTTATATCTAATTATTCTTTTCAATTTATTATTTTTTGTACTGTATGTTGTTGCATTTTTACTCTACTTTTATCTATTTGTATTCCTAAGAATTCTATCTGATTTTTCATTATTTCTGCTTTCTTTTCACTTAGACTTATTCCTGAATTTTCTATTATACCTGCAAATTCTTCTAGTAATTTTAAATGTTCCTCTTTAGTTTTTTATATAACAATATATTGTCTATGTATACTATACAATTAGGTAATTGTTTGAAATAGTTATCCATAAAATGTTGATATCTACCTGGTGCATTTTTATATCCAAATGGTAATACATTGCATTCGTAAAATCCTTGTGGTACTGTAAATGCAGTTAGTTTTTTAGATTCTTTTTCTAGCTTTAAATGGTAAAATCCTGATTTACAATCAAACTTACTAAAATAGTTATATCCTTGTATCTGTCTTATTTTTAATATCTTATTTGGTATTGCATAATTATATGTCATAGTTTTTGCAGTTAGGTTTCTATAATCAATAATCATTCTACCTTTTCCTCTTTTTTGTT
>NW_025855967.1:0-4673 GCF_002878395.1 Capsicum annuum | reverse complement strand
TTCAAGAAGAAGCTTATGAGGTGCCCAAATCATCAGATGACCAATGTCCACTTGATGGAGATATTATATAGGGCTTTGAACTTGGTGACTAACCCAGTGGTATATAATATTGCGGGTGGGTCATTCATGGACCTTACTTTACTTGAGGCATCTGACATGCTAGATTGTATGACAAAGCAGAGTAGATCTTGGCATACCAGGGACTCTGAGGTAGCAAGCTCTACTGTATCTATTAGCATGACGGCAGAACAAAGGCAAAGGGAAGAGGAACGTGACTAGGATATGGCTCAAATGAAAATACAGATGCACCTTCTTACTAAGAATTTATTATTGGGGAAGACAGAAAAGGTCAAAGTTATTGTATCACAGGGAAGAGCTGACTCCGATTCTGAGAAGGAAGCAAATTACTTGAATAATCAGGAGGGGGGGAATTTCCGAGGAAGTGGCCAAGAAAACCAAGGTCGGAACCATTATGAAAAATCCAGATACAAGGATCGAGACCAAGGGAATTGGAAGAATAAGAATGACAGGAGCGGTTTGTATGTCCCTCCTTGAAATCGTGAAGCTACTATATCTAGCTCTAGGAAGATGTCCATGGAGGACATGATGGCCAAGCTATTGAAAAGAGTGGAGGCAACCAACACGGGAGTAGCTGAGGTAAAAAATTATTTATCCTCAATGATCAATTAGTTGAATCGCATTCCACTTCAATAAAACAGTTAGAACAGTAAATGAGTCAATTATCGGAGGCATTCAATCAAAGGAAAGCTGGCACTTTACCAAGTGACACTGTGCAAAATTTAAGAAAAGATGGATCATGTTTGGCCATTGCTACCAAGAGTGGTAAGGTATTATAAAATTCATCCAAGGGTAAGTCTGTGGTTGATAGTATGGATAAGAATGTTGATAAAGTAGATTGTGATGATTCTATAGAAGTTGAAAATCAGGATGAGGTCATTCATGATACTACACCTAGCTGTCAGCAGTCTGAAAAGATTGATAATGGGAAGCACAATGAAAAGGAAGTGGTGGAGAAAACTCTTCCAAAACCACCACCCCCTTTTCCTCAGAGACTGAAGAAGAAGGCCGATAATACTAAGTTCAGTAAATTCATGACCATGCTGAAGCAGCTGACTATAAATGTGCCTTTGGTAGAGGCACTGGAGCAGATGCCAGGGTATGCCAAATTTATGAAGGACCTTTTGACAAAGAAAAGGACAGCAAGCTATAAATCGGCAGATAATTTCCATCATTGCAGTGCGATTACCACAAGTTCCTTAGTACAGAAGAAGGCAGATCCAGGTTCTTTCACTATTCCTTGTATGGTTGGATCTTTAGATTTTGCTAAAGCTTTGTGTGGTTTGGGGGCTAGCATTAATTTGATACCGCTAGCCATTTATAAATATTTGGGGTTAGGAGATCCTACACCAACCAATATGCGGCTTATAATGGCAGATAGGTCGGTAAAATGACCTGTTGGGATTTTGTACAATGTATTAGTGAAGGTGAATACCTTCATTTTTCCTGCATATTTTGTTATTTTGGATTGTAAGGTGGATTTCGAGGTGCCCATAATCTTGGGTTGACCTTTCCTCACAACCGGTAGTGTGCTTATTGATTTGCGAGCAAATGAGCTTTTATTTTGGATGAATGATGAAGTGGTACATTTCGATGTATGCAAATCAATGAAGCATCCCAAGGATATGAATGTGTTCTCTATAGTTGATGTTTATTACGAGGATGAGCAGGAATTATCTTTGGAGAAGCAACTTACTGTTGAGCCATTGGCTGCTGTGCTTATGAACTTTAATCGTGAGGATATTGATGAGTACGAAGAAACTGTCTGTACTTTGATAGGAATGGGGTCGTATTCTTATGCCCCTAAGAAGCTGGATCTTGACCTTAAGAATCGACCTTTACCACCGACGAAGCCATCCATTGAAGAGCCACCAATGTTAGACTTGAAAGAGCTACCTAGTCATTTGCGATATGTGTTCTTGGGTAGTGGAAATACACTGCCAGTTATTATTACTGTTGATTTAGGTGAACAATAGGTAGAGGCTCTCATCTCTGTTCTTAAGAGATATAAGAGAGCTATTGGTTGGACTATTGCAGATATCATTAGTATCCCTCCTAGCATATGTATGCACAAGATTCAACTAGAGAAAGATTGTGTACCCACTATTGAGTATCAATGTCGTTTGAATCCACCTATGCAAGAGGTGGTGAAGAAATAAATCATCAAGTGGCTAGATGCAGGGGTGGTGTACCCAATCTCAAACAGTAAATGAGTGAGTCCTGTACAATGTGTGCCCAAGAAAGGGGGAATGACAGTCGTGGAAAACTAGAAGAATGAGCTATTTCCACTCAGGCGTGTCACAGGGTGGAGGGTGTGTATGGATTACCGAAAGCTAAACTCATGGATACTAAAGGACCATTTCCCAATGCCATTCATGGATCAAATGCTTGATCGATTGGCAGGAAAGGGATGGTACTATTTCTTGGATGGTTATTCTAGATATAACCAGATTTGTATTGCTCCTGAAGATCAGGAGAAGACTACTTTTACATGCCTATATGGTACTTTTGCATTCAAACGGATGCTATTTGGGCTATGCAATGCACCTTCCACTTTTCAACGGTGCATGATATCCATTTTCTCAGATATGGTTGAAGACACCTTAGACGTGTTTATGGATGACTTTTCGGTTATAGGTGAGTCATTTGAGTCATGCTTGGCAAATCAGAGTATGGCTTTGCCGCAATGCGTAGAATTTAATCTTGTGCTAAATTGGGAGAAGTGCCATTTTATGGTTAAGAAAGGCATTGTTCTCGGGCATAAAATTTCTGAAAAAGGAATTGAAGTTGATCGAGCCAGGATTAAAGTTATCGAGAGACTACCACCTCTAATTTCTGTGAAGGGGGTTCGTAGTTTTCTCGATTATGCTGGTTTTTATTGGAGGTTTATTAAAGACTTCTCCATGATTGCAAACCCATTATGCAAAGTTTTAGAGAAGGAGGCAAAGTTTTACTTTGGTAAAGATTGCTTGAAGGCGTTTGAATGCCTCAAAAGGAAGCTAGTTGAAGCACCTATTATTGTAGCACCCGATTGGTCTCTACCATTTGAAATTATGTGTGATACAAGCGGTGTAACCTTGGGTGTTGTACTTGGTCAGAAAAGAGAAAATCTCTTTCATCCAATCTACTATGAGAGCAAGGCCTTGAATGGAGCACAGAAGAACTATACCGTCACTGAACAGGAGCTTCTCACGGTTGTTTATGCTTTCAAGAAGTTCCTACTTATTGGGAACCAAGGTAGTGGTTCATACAGATCATGTGGCTCTGAGATATCTATTGGAAAAGTATTGGGTTAAGCAGCATAAGGTAGCTACATCGTACCACCCATAAACTAGTGGGAAGGTGAAGGTCTCAAATCGAGAAATCAAGCTGATCCTTGCTAAGACTGTGAATGCCAGCAGGAAAGATTGGTCCAGGAAGCTGGATGATGCCTTATGGGCATATAGGACCGCGTTCAAGATGCCAATTGGCATGTCACCTTACCAACTAGTTTATGGCAAAGCTTGTCACTTACCAATTGAGCTAGAACATAAAGCAATGTGGGCACTGAAGCAGCTTAACCTGAACTGGGATAATGCAATAAATATGAGATTGTGACAGCTGAACGAGATGGATGAATTCTGTCTCAATGCATATGAAAGAATGAAAAAGTACCATGATCGGAGGATTATCCAACGGAACTTTCAGAAAGGCAATTTGGTACTCCTTTTCAACTCCAGACAGAAGCTGTTTTCAGATAAGTTAAAGTCTAAATGGTCTGGTCCATTCAGAATCAGCAAAGTCTACTCATCTGGAGTAGTAGAGTTAGAAAATAATGATGGTAGTGTCTTTAAGGTGAATGGACAAAGAATGAAGCTATATATCGGTCCAACCAACTCAATAAAATATATAGCCACCATATATCTCGATGAAGTCTGAGTAATCGAGATAACTGTGTTGTACCGCGACAATAAATCAAGCGCGACATGGGAGGCAACCCATCCCTCTAATCATCTTGTTTGTTTATTATGAATAAGTGTAGGTACTGCAGGCATTAAAGAGACAATTGGTTTTAAACTTGGTGAGAAAATCAAATATATCAAAGGTGCTAAGTCTATTGATGACGTATATATTTCTAAGTGTAGCATTTGATTTCACATGGAAATTAGGAAATAAGGCATGTAGCAACTGGTATGGGTGCATTGCGACTTCAAGGCATCATATAGGTGCATATATGCGTCGCCTATGCTCACTGCCTCACTCAGATGATAAGTTAGGTGTCGCCTACGTCAACATAGGCGATAGCTTAGGCACCACCTATGTAAACATAGGCGATAGGTTAGGTGCCGCCTATACCATTGCCTATGCTCACTGCCTCACTTAGGCGATACGTTAGGTGCCGCCTACTTATTCTTAGGCAATTTCGTGGGCACCGCCTATCAGTGCATGTTTTGCCTAGTAATAATTTTTTTGAATAGATCAAACCGACCTATGTCTCACCTTTTAAGACATATTCTCTACTCTTAAATCCCACTCTAATCATTTCCTTTGACCTAAGCGCCGCCCAAATGCCTTTTCCCTCTCCAAGCCCTTCTCTTTTCTCATCTAATCTTGTA
>NW_025855966.1:0-1075 GCF_002878395.1 Capsicum annuum | reverse complement strand
CACACTTGTAAAGTGTAGCCTATACTATTAAAGACCACGCTTTTAAAGCGTAGCCTTGATTTTTAGCTTCTGGCCACATTAATTTTGGCAACACTTTAAAAGCGGTCCTTAATGATATTGGCCACATTTTACAAGCATTGACAAATCATGATTTAATCGACAACACTTATTCACATATACAACTACACTTTTAAATGTAGTATTAGTATAATTTAAAGGAAAAATTACAGTTTATAGGTAAAAAGCTTTCATAATTACATGGTATAGGTAATGTTTAAAATAATTACAATTCATAGGTAATTGTTGGTTAAAATTCAGTTTTATGTGGACCTATTTATATAAATATAATTTCCAATGTATATAACAAAGGTAAATTAATTTTTCTCTCTCATAATTAATATTTTATTCTCACTCTTACCTGATTGGAGTAATATGCAGCAATAGGGTTACTCCTTTGCTCTGATTGAACTTTTTAAGCAGCAATAGGTTTTTATGCTAAAGAGATTGTGCTAATCTTAAATTTCTTTCAATTGAAATATTATAGAATATATTTCTTCCTATTTGTTCTCCCAAAATTTCTCAAATATTGTGTTCTTCACCTACAAATAAACTGATTTTTGTCTATTGAAGATAACGTGAAGTTTTTTTACTTTTTAGGCGGAAATAGATTTTTATGCTAAAGAGATTGTGTCAATCTCAAACTTCTTTCAATTGAAATATCATAGAATATATTTCTTCCTATTTCTTCTCCTAAGATTTCTCAAATATTGTGTTCTTCAACTACAGATTAGCTGATTTTTGTCCATTAAAGATTACATTGAAGCTTTTTTAATCCCTATAAAATCACATAGATTTGATTTGAAGATTTTTGCGGTAATTTTTATATCTTTACAGATATATATGTTTGTTCTTCTTTAGTTTTTTAAGTTATTCTCTACATTACCCACTAATTTTATTCGTTTTTTCATATATATGCAGTGTTAATTAGGTGTGCAAGTAACCAATTTTTAGTTTTTCAAATGGATGGGGAAACCCCTTTTAGGAGAGTAACAAGAGATATTGAACATGTAGATAA
>NW_025855965.1:0-8491 GCF_002878395.1 Capsicum annuum | reverse complement strand
TTTCCTGCACATTTACTATTCCCAATATTCCGGCCACCGTTTTATAGTTTCGAACTTGCTCGATTATATCTAAAACCTATCCGTTTTTGGAAATCTTTATATCATTGGAAAGGTTATTCAATAACCTTCGTATGGAACCATCGACGGGCAAATTTCGGTATAAATAAAATAAAATAAAATCAATTCCATATAAATAAGACCAATACACGTACTTGAATATGCCTATACACGTACTTGAATATGGGGTGTTACAATCACTCTGAGCTGAGCTAATTCTTACTACCTCATATGTTAGACTAACACCTTAATTGATTAATCTAGGACTAGGGGTGAGTTCTCATAATGTTAACTATAGTATATGACAATGCCTAATTGATAATTTACAATAGATGGGTAATCTATTGCAATATATGACTTAATCTATTAGATAATTTACAACAAATGGGTAATCTATCGCAACAGATGACTTAATCCGTTTGATAGTTTACAACAGATTTGTGATCTATCATAACAAATGATGTAATCTATTTGATAGTTTTTACAATAGATTTGTGATCTATCATAACAAATGATGTAATCTATTTGATAGTTTACAAAAGATACATAGTCTGTTTGATTTGATCCAACAGAAAATACATCTGTTGCAACAAATTGAACATTTGCTTATATATAATTCAATTGAGTTCATATGTTAGACTAATACCTTAATCAAATGTGAGTTCTCATAGAGTCAACCATAACTTCAATTGATTCTTTTTTCAATTGCATGATGAGACGGTACTGCATTCCTCCAGACCAAAGTCGTCGATTGATCACTCTGAGCCGAAACGATTCTTACTACCTCATATGTTCAACTAATACCTTAATTGATTAATCTAGGACTAGGGGTGAGTTCTCATAATGTCAACTACAATAGATGACAATGCCTATTTGATAATTTACAACAGATGAATAATCTATTGCAACATATGACTTAATCCATTTGATAATTTACAATAGATATCTATCACAACAGATAACTTAATTTGTTTGATAGTTTATAGAAGATTCATGATCTGTCACAACAAATGACGTAATCTGTTTGATATTTTACAATAGATGCATAATATGTTGCAATAGATAACATAATCTATTTGATTTGATCCAACGGAAAATACATCTGTTGCAACAGGTTGAACATTTGCTTATATATAATTCAATTGAGTTCATATATTAGACTAATACCTTAATCAAATGTGAGTTCTCATAGGGTCAACTACAACTTCAATTAAGTCTTTTGGCAATTGCATGATGAGACGGTACTGCGTTCCTTCCGACCAGAGTCGTCGATCGATAACTCTGAGCCAAACTAATTCTTACTACCTCATATGTTAGACAAATACCTTCATTGATTAATCTAGGACTAGGGTACTAATACCTTGATTGAATAATCTGGGACTAGGGGTGAGTTCTCATAGGGTAAACTATCAATTAATATAGGACAAGGGGTGAGTTCTCATAGGGTCAGCCACAACAGATGGCCGCACCTATTTGATAATTTACAACATATGCATAATCTGTTGCGACATATGATAATCTATTTGATAATTTACAACAGATGGGTAATCTGTCGCAACAGATGACTTAATCTGTTTGATAATTTACATCAGATTCATAATCTGTTGTTACCTATTCTGATTGATAATTTACAACAGACGAGAAATCTGACGCAACATGTTGAATATTTATTTTTTACAATTTCAATTGAGTTCATATGTTAGACTAATAGTACCTAAATTGATTAATCTAGGACCAGGGGTGAATTTTCATAGGGTCACCTCCTAGAGTACTCAGTCAATTACAACTTCAATTATTTTTATACAATTTTAATTGAATTACCCTTTTGGCAATTGCATGATGAGAGGGTTAAAAATTACACATATATTTTATGATTTTAAAAATAATTAAGATCAATTTGGACCAAATTAACATTTTTAAAACTACTTGTCATTCTTTTCCAAAATACAAATCAACCCATACAAAACGTTTCATCATTTAAAATCTCGAGGTCTCACTCTTTCTATCTCATTCTTACTCAACAATACAGTACAGACAATAACTACTCCAAATTTGCTCAACCCTCCGCAACAGATTACTTTTCTTCTCATTTTCGACCACATAGGTGTTATTTTCAACTTTATTCTTGCTTGTATCAGTCGTTTTATTTGTCTTCGTAAGTAACAGAGTTCGAGAAGAGCGCTATATTTGTTATTTTTTTCTAAACAATAAGGGCTTTTAAGTTAATGATGCAAAATAAAACTTTTAGTTGTATTATCTTCGAGAATGGGTTTACAATTTTGAGTTTTGATGGTAAAATCATAGGAAAAACTCGAGAAATCCCTAGTTTTCATTGTAGTTTTCCATTGACTATCGTGGTATTGTTGGATGGTATTGGTGGTGGTGTATGTGGTCGTTGTGGTGGCACTGGTTGGTGGAGTTTGTGGTGGCTGTCAGTGATATCGGTATTCGTAGTGTTTGTTTGTTTGTTTTGGCGTTGGTTGGTGGTGTTTGTGGTGATGGCTGTTGGTGTGTCGGTATTCGTGGTGTTTGTAATGTATTTTTAAAAATCTATGCATACATCAATTATAATGTAATTTTTGTTTTTCTTTGTCTGTAGGTAAAACATGTCTCCCAAAAGAAAAGAAAGTGAAAATGGATCAACGTCTAACCACTAAAAAAAACTACAGTACAGAGGGATTCAGAGAAACTTCCTGAACAATCTCAGTCAGGGAAAAATAAAGCTGCGGAGAGATGTGAAAACAATATTGACGGAGGTGGACAAGGTCCGTAAATGGTGATGAAGAAAATAAAAGTGAGAAAGAGGAGGAATTGGAGAGTGAGAAAGAAAAAAAGGATGATCATCAACATGATGATAATGGATCACCAATGGGGCGTGAGTTAATATCGACATCCCAGCATGATCCTGCCAAAACTTTGGGTATTGACAGGTTTCAAGTTGCGATGCCGATAAATGACCCAGAAGGAAAACAACTAACTGGTCAAATTGTACTTAAATGTCAGATGGGGAAAATTTTGAACATTTTATGAAAATTATGAAGAACGAAAACATAGGCAGACTTTTTAAGAAGAGCTGCTTTGGACTCTTTCTCGAGCTTTTTGAGGACCCCTCTGCCCGTATCCATTTCCCTAGGATGATGGTATATGGTCTTCTCAAGCGTAGGATCAAGTACGCAGGGGATGATAAAGATTCGGAGAAGGGGGCAAAAAGAAGATGGATGAAATCTGGATCAACTACTGTGGCATGCCTGTTTGTTTTGTCTTGTAAGAGTTTGCCATAGTGACGGGCTTGAGATGCCATCATTCAGAAGGACCACCACCCAGCAAAAGATCCAAGGCAAGAAAATGTAAGGAAAAAATAGATGGGTTGTTTGACATTGCTCGACGTGGCTACAAAGCATCGGATTTGTTGATAGATCTCGAGGATAAAATCATACCAGAGCAGTACAGGGAGCACTTGTGCTTAGTTTGGTTTGTCCATTCAGTTATATTGGCAAGATACGTCAACAAAGTCATAGAAGATGATTTGTTGGCGCGTGCTGAGGATTTTGATAAATTCAACAATTATCCTGGTGATATGACAGCTTCTGCTTGACTGTCCAATATTTACTGAAAACGCTGTCCTCAGGGACGAGCACATTATACGGCTTTTCTTGGGCTTTCATGGTAAAATTAATCACTAATTTTACTTATCCATTAATTTATATTGAATATAGTTATTATAATATTTTTTGCTTGCTTCCTGTTTACATTTTTTAGGCTTGGACATTTGAAGCCATTCCTCCCCTCCGAAAGCAGTTAATGGATTACCGGATGAGGTTTTGCATCCAACGATGTTTAGGTGGTTGGCTACAAAGAGCAACACCAATATTAAGGAGGCTGATCTCTTTAACCCTCCGGATGATACAGTACGTCTTCTTCAAGTAAAATAATTCTACTCAAAGTTAAGAGAGATATTGAACAGATGTTATATCTGGTGCAACAAATGTTATATCTAATGCACCAGATGGGACATCTATTGCGATAGGGTATATCTTGCATCAGATTATCCATCTGTTGCTTTGGTTCCCGAAACCTGACTCCTAAAAGATTAACCATCTATTGCAAATTATGCAACAGATGTTTAATCTGATAACATATTATTCATCTGTTACGACGTACAGATCATCTGTTGCATAATATATTACCCGTCTTGTGCAACTGTTACAACAGATGATTGATATTTTGTATCAGATTATCCATGTGTTGCTCTGTTTCTGTGAACCAGATTCAAACAGATTTTAACCATATACTGCAAACTATGCAACATATAGGTCTTTTTTTTAAAAAAAAGTAGCCCAACTGTGAAAATTATTATATTATATGATTTAAATACATCTGTCTTTTTTTAATAGGTTGTGCATCCATGGATCGTGCCTACTGAGGAGGAGTCGGTGATGACTTCTTATATTACTCTAGGTCATGTTGATAGTATAGCAGACCCAATGGTGGAGTTAATAAAGACGGAATTGGCTGGATAAATAGCCAAAAGAAGATTAGTTAGGCAAGTTCAGCCTTATATTGAGGCTTTTCATGACCAACCTTTTACTAAGGCAGATCCGGGTGCTTCTTCTGGTGGAGTTGTTGGTGTTGGTGGCAGGCATGCTGATGCTGATACCACTCGTGATGATAAGTATATTGATGCTCAAGAAAGAATAAATATATTTGAAAACACTCCTTTTCGTCCTTACACAGGTCCCTCTCACCCATCTTCACCCTCGTGTTCTCGTTGCGAATGTGATGAATGCAAGGACAAACATGATAAACTCTTTGAAAAAGTAGAGGCTATCTCTAAAGCTATCAAGGAATTCAAATCCAAGAGGTGTGTCATACCATCCAAGAAGGTGAGGGAGAGTCACACTCCTACAATGTTGGTTAGGAGAAAGAAAAGAGCAATTAGAGATGTACTCTCAACTCAGAAATCAAAAGAAATTGCAATTCCTTCTTCTCCAAAAGCTGTTGAAGTTTAGGGGCCAGTTAAGAAGGTGGACATATACGCAGAACTTGGTGACGAAGAGAAGAAGGATCTGCGACATGACAAGAATGCCAATCTAGGCGCACCAGATTACCCCAGGCCTCCCTTTTCCCCCCAAGAATTCTAGACTATGACTAATATACGTATGCTGTACGAGGACAAGGCAAGTTTACTTTTCCTAACCTAGCCCTTCTAATCTACCCGATGAAGAAGAAGTCACGCAATAGATTTCACATCTGTTGCAATATCTGGGTATACTGGTGCAACTGGTAGTGGTTCTGTGGCAACTTATTATCCATCCGTTGCATAAGTTACATTCGATTATTGATTCAGAGAACCTTATGCAACAGATGGACCATCCGTTCCATCTTTACAATTACTAACCTATTTAAAAATTGACTTCTTATCTCACAGCATATTGACATAATTCTCTGCCTCATGAGAAAAAGGCAATTAACGACCGAGAAGCTTATGACTCTGCCGATAGGATAATAAACCTAGACTTCTGCAAGAAGCTCAAGGATAGGTATGATCAACTCATTGGAGAGGCTCCAGCCCTTGGCATGGGACTTGATTTTCTAGCTCCTACATTGGTCTTGGATGAAGAAGAAATGATAAAATATGTTAGAGGGGACATGCCAAATCCACACGACAACAGCTGGACCGAGGCAAAAAGGATTCTTGCAGTCATTAGCATGAATGGCATGCACTATCGGGCTGTTGAGATACTACTCGAGGAGGTAAAGATCAATGTTTATGACTCCAACGTACCTCTCATCGATGATTTCAATATTTTTCTCCTCGTGGAGCCACTGATGGTGCTATTGCTCATCTTATTGAGGGAGAGTAAACTGATGAATCATTTGCCAAAGGAAGTGTTGATAAAGAAATCATGGGATTTTGAAGATCGAAACAGGGGAATGATCCTTCCAAAAGTTAATGCCGCTAAAGCGAGCGGGTCGCACGCTCTTGCACACATAGAATATTTGCTGATCAACACAATAATGGCTGAGCCGATGACTTTTCTATGCGACAATGTTATGGCAAACCTGCAAGAGGTCTGGGCTTATGGGGTACTAACTGGATGCTTGGAGCCTGTGTATATAGAAGAGCCTATAAAATAGAATTTTTTAACTTCAAGTCACCCTTCACTTTATTACATGTACATGTAGTGGCAATAATTTTTTCTGATGAAAGTTGAGTTTTTGACAATGCAATAGATTAGGTTGTCAATCTGTTGTAACATATATTTAATCCCTTCTAGCAGATAGTTTATCTGTTGCAATAGGTTGGTCATCTGTTGCATTACACTGATGTTATTTTTATGAATAATCTAATAATCTAAGTCTAATCTGTTGCAATAGTTGGAAGACCTGTTTGATAATTTCCAACAAATGACCTAAATTTTACAACATATGCCTAAATCTTTTTGATATTTTCCAACAGTTACGCTTGAATATCCATGTGCTCGACAACACCAAATCAGTAGCAAATACACACACCACCATGAAAATTTCAGCAATTAGGCTTGAATATCCATGTGCCCAACAACACCAAACCAGTACCAATAACGGTAATAATGTAGTATCTTTTTACTTGATTTTGTTTCTCTTCAAAAGCCTTGACTTTGTTCAACAAACCCCAGATTACACGATTGGCTTGTGAAGGGTGTCGTTCTTCATATCAATCAAAGTAATCGCATCCACCCAATTTTTATAAAAAAAAAAAAAAGAGAACACAATTACAAAATAATTACAAGTCAATAATTAATCAACTAATTAAATAAAAAAAAAAATTACCTTTGAAATCTTATAAGTAAAAAACCTACAACCCGGATTTTGTTGAGTTCAAAAAGTCTATAACAGAGCTTCATGACCGCACTTACAATATTAAAAATCTTTATCACTAAAAATAGTGGAAGATGCGCTCGACATTGTCAAGCTTAGTTGAAAAAAATGAAAGAAATAATTTGAAAAATTTGGATAGATAAAAGAAGATGATGATGAAGAAGAACATTTCAGAATTTAGGGTTAAAGTTTAGGAGGAAGATGAAAATATATAAGACAATGGGGGAAAAATGACCATTGACGGCAAGTCAACGAAATGTGTCAGACTTAACACTGACATATTTGATGCATATTTTATTTTACGTGTTTAAAATGAACACTATCTACTTGATGCCTATTTTATTTAGGTGTTTGAACTGAAAATCGTCAATGGGTTGCACCTTTTTTATTTCAATTCAATTCACTTTAACCTTTTTACACGTAGTGGCAATTTTTTATGTCCAATGAAAGTTGAATTTTTATAATGCAATAGATTATCCACCATTGTAACAGTTATCCTACCTGTTCTGACATATAGTTTATCTGTTGTAATAGGTTGGCCATTTGTTGCTTCATCTCGAAGTTTTTATCTAAAGCACATCTGTTGCAACAGTGGGAAGACCTGTTTGATAAATTCCAACAGATCATCTACCTATTGCAACATATGTCTAAATCTGTTTGATTTTTCTAATAGATGTGTCGTCTGTTGCAATAGATACATTATCTGTTGCAATATTTGAATCTAGTATTCATTTTTAATTAATAAGTTCAAATCTAAGGAACAAATAAAATTCATAGACAAAATAATAAATCGAAGCCTTCATAAATTAGCTGAAATAAGTCAACGAATAAATAAAATGTAAAAAAAATATTATGGGTACAGATCTCAACAAATACATCAATAATAATTTAAGTATACTGCCAAGGATTGTTCGTCGTGGAATACTGCCAAGGATTGTTCGTCGTGGATCTTTATTGTCGCTTACGTACTATTTTTGTGATTTCTGTTCTCTGTATTTCCATAAAAAGAGTAGCATATTGTCAATGCTGTTTAGTAGTAGCTTCTTCTACATCCACCTGGAAAGCCAGAATTGGTCAATGCTAATCACAGAGATATAATAAAATAGAAAAGGATAACTCATCTCTTCTAGCAAATCAAACAAGTCTTTTTCCTATTTTAAATTATCCCAAATAGATTATATTTCTGTTGCAACAATGAATCAACTGTTGGGATAAATTTCTACCCGAGGAAGACCCTGTGTGATAATTTTCAACGGATGAACCATCCATTGTAACATATGAATCATCTATTGCATCAGATAGGTCGTCTGTTGGTACAAATAAAAGTGGTACGGAGAGTTGTTTGATTTGCTAAAATAGACAAGACATATGTATATCTGGTGCAACTGGTTAGTCAACTGTTGCAACAGATGTATATATTTGTTTGATAATTTTCAGCAGATGCGTCATCTGTTGAAACAGATATGTGTCTGTTTGTTTTGTCAGTTGAAAGACATATAATATATTCACCTTCTTCAGTTTGTGCTGCTCTCCTTTGGAATTGTACGTTGCTCAGTGCAACACACGGATAGAG